>NC_056742.1:10421767-10635732 GCF_019279795.1 Protopterus annectens
TTGTCACATTAGTAACAAGGTCCTAAGGACACAATCAGTCGTGAGGGACTTGGGCATCCAGGTTGATATTAAATTGACTTTTGAGCACCATATTGCCTCCGTTGTATGGAATGTACATGACCCACCACATTAGGAAGGGTATCTCATCCAGGACAAGGATGTCATAACATCCTTGTATTCTTCCTTTATAAGACCCGTTATTGAATACAGCACCCCTTTCGGCATGTACTTCACAAAGCACATGCAGCAGCTGGAGAGATCACAGAAGTTCCTCACCAGAAGAATCCAGGGCCTCAAACATCTACCTTACACAGATAGATAGGCTAAAAGTGCTGTACTCAGTCTCATATAGACTCCTCAGAGGTGACCTTTGTCTGGTATACAGGGCAATCTCAGACCCCACCTTGATGAGACTGCTGCATATCCACAAATCGAGCTCCACTCGTGTAACCCATATGTGTGGCCTCAACCTGGTCTGTGACATCAGTAGGACTTGTAGGCAGGACAGATTTGTGTCCCAGAGACTCCCCCATCTGTAGAATAGACTCCTTCTCCACATCAAACAGAGTACCTCATTAACCCTTTTTAAGCGCAACCTGGATAACTGGATGGGGAACAGAAACTACATTCCTGGGATTCTACCTGTGTCCGTGCTGCACAGGGACAGGTGCTGACTTGTTGGAACATGGACTAAATTCTTGGCTAGGCTTGTAAGGGCCTTAGGGCCAATAGCTTAATAACTTCCTGTGATCCTATTATATGCACATATATATATATATATATATATATATATATATATATATATATATATACACACATATGTGTGTGTGTGTGTGTGTGTATATATATCTATATCTGTATATATATATACATACATATATATATATATGCATATATATATATATATATATATATATATATATATACATACATATATATATATATATATATATATGCATATATATAAATATATATATATATATATGTGTGTGTGTGTGTGTGTATATATATCTGTATATATATATATATATATATATATATATATATATATATATATATATATATATATATATATAGTATACACACATTTATGTAAATATCTGTATAAATAAATACATATAAATAAATACAACGGAGCTACGGTTCCAGTCAATTCTAGTAAGCCCAAAGCCAAAGGTTGGATTGGTATGGACTCTTGAGTAAGATGGGTGAGATGGGCAACCCTCAGTACCTTCCCAGAAGACAGTGCCAGGATAATCCCAAGCTGTGTCTGTGTCCTCAGAAATTTCGTCATCATCCTGTTGACGTCGAGTTCTGTAAGGCTTCTAGATGGTTGAGAGGATGATTCTAGTGTTGGAGGGCAGGAATGCCTTTTCTCCTATATGATGGGAGAATGAAGCCTGTAACTCACCAGTCCCAGCGATTAGCTAGTTCTGGAGGATGGATATTTGGGCTGAGGAGCAGATGATTTGATGATTTGGAAAACTTTGGGTCGGGACCGACTGATGTCAATGGTTCCAGATGTAGATGTTGAAGGAGATGTGCTCCTTTCTTTTTCTTTCCTCTTCTCTTTATCTTTTACTGAACATTAGATTTAGAATTTTCCTTTTCATTTGTAGAAGAAGGAGAAGATGAAGGGGTAGAACATGTCTGTGGTGGAAGGAGCCCCTTAAATACTAATTTTTCCCTGCAAATCTGTTGCGACCTAGCAGTGAAGGCTGCACAAGACTGACGTTCTGTGTGTAAATGGGTGGCACTAAAGTAGACACATTTTGAGTGCAGGTCATGCGGTGGTAACTTGTACCCACACTCCTAATATTTCTTAAAACCTGATGTCTTTGACATTATCGAGAAAACACTACAAGTTGAAAAAAGCATTAATCTGTGTAGTAAAAATGTAAAATATAAAAAAGATAGAAAGTCCTGAAAGTACCAAGAAAGCTACTAGTAATTATTAATATACTACTTTTTTAAAATAAATCCTATCTAAAGAAAATTATGAAGACAAATAGTGCTATTAAAAACTCTCATGGTAGGAGAGGAGTGTTGCTGTCCATTAAACTGGAAAAATCCTACTTTGAAACTGCTGTGAGCTTTCTGCATCTTTAGCATGCTGTCTAGGGACTTATGGGTAGGGGAGGAGTCAGAGCTTTGGAATTGATAAGCTCAAGATTGGTACCGAGGTCTGATCCTGTCTGTTCTGACAACCCACATGTTTAAATGGATGACAATAGACAACATTGAATATATTGTTTAAGGTTTATGAAGACATAGAATGTCAGATTGAATGTAAACACAGATAACATCTTTTAGCTGCTTATTACTGCTATACTAAAAGTTTAGTTAGTTTTGTTTTTTAAACAGGAACATTCAGCTGTATAGATCATTTAATTTAGAATAGTGCCCCAAGGAGAAACGTTTCAAAAATTCCAGTGGTAAAGTATAACTTATGCTAAATACAGGGTTTGCAGAAAAATAATTCACTGTAGAGCAGTTATTCCTATAGTGAGTAATAGGATTCATGCTGATCCATCAAAGGCAGTTTCAACCAACACAAGTAAACTGAAACTACCTTCGGCGAGCATTGAACCATTTTTTTTTGCAGGGAGCAAGCACCGCTCACAACCCCCGCCCGGAATTATATATACCAACTCCAAGGTCACACAACAGTGGCTAAAAGGGTCTTCTCCACTTTCATCAAAACTATTTTCAGTGAACTGGCCTTGGTTTCTTTGCATTCACTGAAATTGCTGTCGATGGGTTGATGTGCTCCTGAATACTGTAACAGCTAATCAAGCTATAGCCACAAGAAACTAAAGGAAGTTGCACAATGTAGGTATTGTACATTTTGTTTTTACATTCATGTAGGAGGTGGTTCAAAAATGGGGTTTGCTAAGATGTACAGTAAAGATAGAAAGTTGTAAAAAGTTGTTCCAAGTAGCATGAGGGGTTGCAGGTTTGGGTTTACTGAGGAAAATGTGTAAGACTCATTAAGACACAGACATTTATATAACTAACATTGGATGTAGGAGTGACTGAGTCTTAAGGTACAATCTGGAATTATTTGTGACGTGTAATTATATATTTTGAAAGTCATAGTCACAGATTCATCTTAGAGATATATTTAAGGAGAAAAGAGAGAGACCATATGTTGTCCATCTGAGAATGGAAGTGAATTTTGTGGTTTGTGAGAAAGCTGTCAAAGTATTTTTGTATTGTATTAGAAGGCATTCTGGGCCTTTGTTTGTCTGCAGAGAGACAATACCAGGTGAAAATTGGGCTTAGAAGCCTTTTGTATAGAAGCTTTTAATGTAAAGTGAGATATGATAGAGTAGTTTCTCAGCACTGTTAAGGTTTCAGCCAGACATCTCCTTTTAGAGCCAGACAGTGTTTCATACGTATTACAGATTTAGTGTGCTGCTTACAGTTTCAGATTTCTTGTGTGTGTGGTGAGACAAGCTATATAACATAACTGGGCCATAAAGAAGATGATGGGGTAGATGCAGCATATGCACACATGGGACTTACAATGTATATATATGGGACATGATACAGCAGATGTCAGGTATGTTTTCATTCTGTATTGCATGACTGTAAGATCTGTTGTTTTTATCCCCTTTTCTTCATGTAGTTCACATTTTTCCATCGTATTCCACAATAAAGCTGAAGTTTTAATAAATTAAAACACTTCATTGTCATTTACCTGTAATGGTGAGATTAAGATGTTGTTTCTGAGTGTAAGTAGGCCTCAGAAGCAAGTGCTTAGTTATGGGGTAATTCAGGGAAACCAGAGCTACAGCTTTGGTGTTAGTTTTTGTTAAGTCGATTTTGAAGAGCAATCTGAGATTCATTTAAAGTGATTTTTTTTATGTTTGTTTTAAATGTGATATATATCACACACACACACACACACACACACACACACACACACACACACACACACACACATACACATACATGGAGGCATTCAGTGAGTCATGTACCACAATGCACCTTCCAGCTTGGCAGTCAGTGCATTTTCTGGGCCATTTTTTAATAAAAAGATTTATAAACTTTTAATTAAGCCATTTCACAAATATAGTATTTTTTACCATGATGCTACCTTAGGGTAGCATATTGTACATCTTTAGATTTTAATAGTACACCTTTGTGCTTACATTGTAGTGCTGCCATTAAAGTATACACACAACTCACTTTTTCTTGTATGATTCCACTGAAATAAAAGTTTGGTATTTTTGCTCATTGATGCCCGTGTATAGATAATGCAGATTTTAAAAGTATTTTTCTTGTACAAGAAGAAGCCAACAAAATTTTTCTGATGAGTGAAAGTGCTGTTTGGCGGTTTATACACCACAGTTAAGTTTAAAAATGTTGGAAAATCACTTCAAAATATTGGAATAATGAAGTAGCTCTGATTCAGCCATGTAGTGAACAGCACAGGAGTTTCCAAAATACTTCTGGGTACAGCTCACACATGGAGAGATCAGTAAGGCCAAACACAGTTCATTGTGATGCCCCAGTCAATACCTTAGATAGTGTCTGTATACTCTGTTCTTATCTTACTGAGTTTTGCCATGAAGACAACAGTAGACATGTGTCAGGGGAATGAATTCCAAGACTTAGCAATTGCCGTGTTGGTAAGATATGAATGGGTGTTATCAAATACCTGAGAGAAATCTAATGACATTGTACAGACGTAGCTTGCCTTTTTGAGCTCAGTACAAAGATAACTAAGTGACTGCCATATGGACACGTTCTACACCAGTGTCCCGGTTTTAAAATATAACAAATGTAAGTAAGCAGGACAATTATTATACTTTGTAATTCTACTGTTAATGGATATTTCTCTGGAAAAATATCGATGTAAAGGAGATTATAATTATAAGGTGATAGTGGAAAAGTGGGTTAGCAGTCCAAATCTAGAGCAATAATTTGTTTTATCTTGTTTTTTTTGTTTTTTTGTTTTTTTTTTTTTGTTTGTTTTTTTGTAGGGAGTACTGGCCCATTTACTTTTCTGCATATATTCTGTTTAAAAATGCTAGTTGCCTAGTCTCTAACATAAAGTAATATGGATTTTTTGCTGCCTAGTATTTTACCCTTGCCCAGTACAAGTAATTGGTGTCTTGATGAATAAATCCATTCACTGATTGATGGAATGTCTGTTAGAAGAGATAAGGAAAGTGACATTATGGTGCCATATAATAAAACAGTATACATTTTAAATACATGTGTATTAAGAAAACTAGCATATATGAGAATGGTGTATATAAACACAGGGGAAAATGGAAATAGAGTGATAGGAGACACTTTCAGTGGAAGGTATTAAGGTGAAATCCTGTAAAAAGGATAATGTATAATAGTAAGGAAAGGGGATTGTTGAGTTTAGTAAAATCATTCATGTATAGGGAGTCTGCATGATTGTTGTGGGTTCTAAAATTAAACAGGAAAAGAGGAAGTGGTGGGACAGTTGTATACACAATATGGATATTTGTTAATAGGGAGGGTTAAGGAAAAGAGAAAGTGATATATTCAAATCAAAATAGTATGGATGAAGATGAAAGCTTGAAAAGCAAAGTTGAATGAGTTGTGAGGAAAGAAAAACATGGCACAAGAAAGTAACTAAGGAAAATTATTTTATGTATCCTTGAAAGATCTGGATGATAATAAAAAAGATATTAAAAGAAAGGCATTGAGGAATTTTGTTAATGTGTATTTTTTTTGTGTGTGTGTGTAGAAATCATTATACAACAGATTACCAGTTATATCCAACATGAAATGTAAGGTACGAGAAGATGAACCATGTAATTATTGTAGAGTAGAACATATTACTGTTTTTTTTAAATATAGGATGAATGAGAGATTTTGGGCATTTAGACAAGGGTATTTAAGGAAAGTTATATGAATATCTGGAAAATATGAGAGGTAGATGGATGGAACAAAAACTGTTTATAGCATCATAGTGTGTATGGGAAAACATGCAAGGAACTACTGTATGATAAATTAATAAATGATAAAGAGGTAGTAAATAAAACAGATGGTTTTGGCAAAAGGGATGGGGTGAGGAGTGGGGAGATTAATAAAATCTGAATGATATTCTTTAAGCATGACAGTGTATATAGAGACTGAAGTGTAATATATGATGAATGAAGTGTAACAAAACTGACCCGCTACTCTTTTCAGTAAGTGCTGTGGAATCCTTTATATTCACTTGAGCTTACCATCGACTCCAGAGGATGGGACTTCAGTTTAATGTCTCTTCTATTAAACAGGACACTCAGGGATTCAGAATCCCCCAGAACCCACCCTTGTGCTGTATTGAGGTGTCAGTGTTGTAAAATGAATCCAGGCACCAAATGTGGTAATACAACTCAAGTCGTGTGCTCTTCCAATACCTGTTTAGCCATTTAAATTGTATGTATGTATTTCAGTGCCATTTGATGCTATCTATTTCTTAGCCATTAGAGTACAAGCCTTGACATTTTAGCCCCAGGTTTTCAACAAGTCATCTGTGTTGCACCTTATCAAATGGTGCATTTCTGGCCAGTCATGTCTGGATGGCTCATTTCATGTTGTCTTTTCAATGTTGCATTGCAGGATAAGATTTAAGCTAGAATTTATCACAAGTACTTACATTTGAAGTGTTTGGCTTGAACTTTGGGAAGATATGTAATTACCATTGCAGGCTATGCCTTGTAAACATGCACACCCACACATGATTATCACTTTGTATATCTTCTTCCTTCAGAATTGCTGTCATACCAGCACTCTTACAAACTGTTAGTGCGAGTACCCCAAGATGTCACCGTACATTTCCAATGTCACACCTGCACTCCTCCACAGCAGATCAGGCATTGACTATATAGGGAGCAGTGCTGAACCAGTCCTGTAAGAGAAGTACAAGTCCACTCACATACTTTCAGTTGCTCCTTCACCTGCACATATTTGGGCATCTAACTGATAGGATACACTGGTAGTAAAGCAAACTGTTAAACATTCTTTTGTCAGACATTTTAAATGATACTTCCATATTTAGAGTTAAGACCAGCAGTTGGAAAATATATGCCAAATGCATGAGAAAAAGTAAATGTATGCCATTATGTGTAGCTGCTGTCATAATTGAAGCAATTATGTATCTAAACATTGATGAACTGGGTCGGTTGGGCAGACATATATACAGGCTAAAGATATTTCAGTAAACACAGAAAGAGAACACAAAACATTGCACATTCTGGAGAAGTGCAACATTTTAGTGGACACACTGAGCAAATCTATTATTATGCCTCACCAGTGGTCTCTCAGTCCTTCAGTAGGAGAAGAGATTTATCTCCAATGAATACAACCATAATGCATTTTTTACCTCTGTCCACAATTCCAAATGTATCAGTTTTTTTACCCTAAGCTCCCCAGAAGGAGAGACCCAGAGGAATGCTCTGATCCACGATTGCCCACCCCCCCCGACTCATGTATGCCTATTCTCCCACACCTGTCCTATCAAAGTTTTTACAGCAAGCTTTATCAATAAAAGAGCAAGGTGATCCTCATTGCCCCATTCTGGCCTCAACAGGTGTGGTTTCCATTCCTGTGGTCCTCATCTGATATGCTCTCCTTGGGTTCTGGATCCCTTTCTGGATCTTCTGTCTCACCCCTCCAGGCTACCTAACTCAGATATTCAAGCCCTCAGGTTGACCGCATAGTTTCAACACTTACAATGATGGCTAGATAGTCCAGACTTTCTTCCCAGGTTTTGCATATCCTTACTCCTTCTCAAAGAGTCTCCACTAGGAATATATACAAAAGCAAATGGAAATGATTCTCTGTGTGGGCTACCGAGAGAAATCTAGACCTTTTTTGAGTACCAATTCCGGCAGTTTTAGATTGCATGGCTTCCATTTCTCATAATACAGCAAGTTACTATACTATCACAGTACAGCTGGCTGCAATTTCCAATTTTCATAAAGGCAAAAATCATTTGTCCTTAGCCTCTCTTAGGTCATGCAAGACCTTCCTCAAAGATACTTTTTTGCTCAAACCACCTATCAAGGACCTCACCCATACCTAGAACTTGACTGTTCTTACCCAGGCCTTAACTCAGTTTTCCTGCGAACCTGCACTAAAGGCTGATTTAAAACTTTTGTCTTAGAAAACCACTTTTCTACAGTTGCCATTATGTCTGGTAGAAGAGTTTCGGAACTTCATGCTGTGTCTTGCCAGCCACCTTATATCATTTTTGATAAAGACAGGGTTTCTCTTCGCACTGACCCTTCCTTTCCTCTGAAAGTAGCTTCTGAATCTGCCCTTAACCAGTCCATTAATCTACCAGTGCTCTTCCCAAAAGTCTTCCATAAATGGGAATATATGTTTCATTTATTGGATGTACACAGACAGCTGAGATTTGATCTCCACAGAAGAAAAACTTTCAGGAAATCAGACCGATTATTTATTTCATTTTCAAAAGTTAAGTTGGGAAAACCTGTGTTTAAAAAGTTACATTAGCAGAATGGCTCATTGATTGCATTTCTTTTGTTTATAAACGCAATGGTTTATCTTTACCAAGACCACCACAAGCTAATTCCACAAGGTTAGTCTCCATTTCTTCTGCTTTCTTATCCAGAATATGTATAGATGACATCTGTGCTGCTGCTACTTGGTCCAGTTGTTCATACCTTCATAGCCCATTACAAGTTGGATTTACTTTCTAGGAACAAGGTAGTCTTTGGTTCTGCTGTACCCCAGCATATCCTTGCATGAGACCACCCTGAGTTGATACTAGCTGTGGAATTTGTCCCAAAGGTTGAGGAACAGATGAAAGAGGTAACATCAAATGCAAAAGTTATTTATTCACCATAAAGATGCATCTGTGTTGTCTGCCTCCATCCTTCCTCAACCTGCCTTCCCTCCTACCCCCTTCCACTGGAAGAAGTTATTTAGACAATCTCCTGGTATGACCTGGAGGAGTTCCCCTTTTTGGTCTTTCCCTCTCTTAGTTCCAGACAACTTTCTTGTCATGTTCTAGATATTTATAGAGTTGTTTCCTTTCTGTATGTTGAGATCAAGGGGGTAAACTTGATCTGAGATAATTTGGGGCTTGGGGAGGATTATGGGTAAGAGGAGAAGCTTGATCTACAAATACAAAGTCTGAGAAGTGGCTGAAGTCAGATAAGAGTTTGGATTCAAAACCCAAAGGTTGAGGAAGGATGAAAACAGAAAACACAGATGTATCATTATGGTGAGTACATAACTTTTGTTTCTGTACAGTTCAGAAGAAAATGTTTATTATAGTGTACAAGAAAGTGGTTGGAAGAGTTCGCTCACTGTCATATTCTCATTGCTTCCTGACACATAGGGTAAGAGCGTGTTCCCCTGTGTTTGTTGATCTAGCAGACCACTGATATGTTGTCTGTATGTATAGCATTCATCCCCAGAGGGACTGCCCTCATCTGTAGGATATTGTTGTGAAGGTTAGCATCTAAGTGGAACCACATGCCTTGAACTCTCTGCCCTAGGTAATGCTCCCCAAATGGGAGGTGCTGTTGGTCACTATGGCATTGGGCAATGGAAAAACAAAGGGGCAGCCCTTTGCAGTATCTGGTGGGTGTATCACCAGGATACATGCTGTTGGCAGATCTTTGTGATTCAAATGGAGGATGTCATGGGATGTTGATTCATAGGCCATTGAACTGCTACAGTCCATTGTAGTACTCTCATATAATATCTCGCTAAGGGTAGAAGAGTTATGGAGGCCGCTATTGACACAGAAGCTGAAGGACCAGTCTGGCTGGTGCTGATTGAATAGATGGTACATTTTTCCCTTGAAGCTGTAATTTGCACAGTCTGGACTGAGAAAGCCAAGATACCTGAGAAACTATATTCAGATGAGCCCACTATGAACTCCAGGGTTTGGGTGGGAAGGAGGTGAGATGTGTCACAGTTGACTGTGATGTCCAGTTTTAGATATAAATAGGGCAGTCCCTGGCATGTGTCAGTAGATACCTAGTGGGAGCCATGAGGAGAGAGTCGTTGAGGTATGGAATCTCAGATGAGCTGCAAACACTGCCATACATTTGGTGAACACCCATGGGGCTGTGGTGCGACCAAAGGGCAGGGCTATGCATTGAAAGTGACTGGCTCCAGACAGTAACAAAGGTATCTTCTGGATTGTCTTGTCTATTTTTATGTGACAGTATGTATCTTGGAGATCTAGCAAACTCAAAAGATGGGAATGGACTGAACTGTGACCATTCAGAATTTGGAGTGTTTGATAAATTGCTTCAAGTGGCTTATCTCCAATATTGACCTGAGGTCTTCAGTCTTCTTTGGCACTAAAAAGCAATCTTGAATAAGTTCTGAATCCTGGTTGGTCTGGTGGGACCTCTTAGATGACTCTTTTTCTTAGCAGATTTTCTATCTCTGAGGCTTCTTCCTTCCTCTGATGGAGTGGAATGTTGCAAATGTTTCATGGGTGAATAGGCGGGGAAAGGGAAAGGAAACATTACCTCTGGTAATTAATTTCTGCACCCAGACATCTTTGGTGATGGACATCCAGGTTTCCAGGTGCAAAGATAAACACTCCACCCCAACTGCCTCTAGAGTGCACCAGCTGGGCAACTGATCAGGGGCACTGTAAAGGCTTTTTTGTAAAGGGGCCTCTGAAACTTTGGTTTTGTAGGCCTCACCTGCCTTTCCCTGAGACATCTACCATTAGCGTTCCTACCTCTACCATGGGGAATGCATCTCCATAGAAGTCCTGAGGAGAACCCTTGTGATTTCTGGAACATCCTTCTACCTCCTTTCTGGTTTCTTGAGAAGGTCTTTTGTGGGGTAGAAACACATACCCTACAGTAAATTGGGTTTTCCATTCCTGTTCACTCCTAAAGAGTGTCTGTTTCACTTTGGGCTCAAATAAGGTAGATCCATCAAAGGGTGCATTGATGAAAGACATCTTTTAGGATTCTACAAAGTCTCAAAGGTGCATCCAGGCATGCCTCCTAATAGTAATGCCTGAACCTGCTGCTCTTGAAGCACCCTCCATAACATGGGAAGTCAGCCACATGAAGATATGTGATGGAGACTGAAGGGTGGCCAGTTGCAAGGAAACTGTCTTTTTGTTCTCCGCCAACATGGACTCTGAAAGAAACTTGGTAAGTTCCTTTGCTAAATCCCTCTGGAACCTTGTAAATTGTGCCAGGTAATTCAGAGACTGTAGGACAAAGGTCAGTGAAGCAAAAATTTGCTTCTTGACTCTGTCCAAGTCTCTATACTCCCTGTTAAGGGGGAGAAGAGAGGGATTATCCTCAATGAGTTCCTTTTTGGTGGCCGTGGCAATCACCATGGCATCAACTGAGGGACCCCTGTTCAAATGGGAATGTTCCTTGAGTGCAACTAGTTACTTGTCTGGCTTCTTTAGGAATGGGTTCTCTTGTATTCAGATCCTTCCCAGCCTGATGGGAAATGAGGTCTACTATTTTGTCTGTCAGGACACCATCCTGGGCATAGTTAAGATGGTTCCGAAAGCCTGAAGAAACACCAACTCCTCCTGGGAAGGGGTTTCAGAAGCCCAACCACCTTTCTGTTTCAGATGTTGAGAATTTCTCTGAATGAGACATCATCAAGGGTAACCTGGAGGGACCCCCGCCTTCATTGAAATCAGTGTATTCTGCTAAAGACCCCTTTCGGGAATCAGTGTGCCTCCTCTTGGACTGATGCTTCTGGGGAACTTCCTCATGGGGATGATCCATGGAGGACCCAGAAATGTGTTGGGAGTTCTGTAAAATGGCTGTCCTGAGGCTCGAACAGCCTGGCTGCCCCCATGATGCAGAATGAGCACACACAGGACCCATGGCAGACAGTTGTGGAGGGCATGTACATGAGGGGGTAAGTATGTCTTATCTCTAGTCATGTGGAGAACTCTCTCTTCTGCTTCAAAAGCAGAAGCTGATGATGTCCCAGGACAACTGTAGTTGGAGCTGAAGCCATCTGCCTGGAGAAATCCAAGACTTCCCCATGATCCTGCATCATCACAGAAGTCGGAGCCAAGCTGTCTAGCACCAAAGCCTGAAGGGATGGGATGGCTCCAAAAGCTTTGGAGTTGAATGCCTGCACTCAGATCTTGTCTTTAAGCTATGGCTCCAAGATCCATCTGGCTCTGACAAAGTTAATGTTGGATAGATCAGAGAAGGTGTCAAAGTCAAGTAACCACTTAAAATGTATAAAGCTAAAAGCAAACAGAGCACAACACTGAAAATACAAACTGAGAGGGGCACTGTTGGACAATCCAAGAAAAGTGCCAGCCAAGTCAAGATTAAAATAATAATTTAATTGAACGCTTTCATTTCAAGTATGAAATTTTTTCAGAATAACAAACCAACACCCAAATTTAGCTTAAATACATGACATCAATAATCACATGACACGTCAGGAAAAAAAAAAAAAACAAAAGAAGCAAATTAAAAAACTTGAATAAAAACATTACATTAATGTTACATGAATTAAAATAAAGGCACAGCTAATAAAACCTGACATAAGCCCTAAAAATTTTAGCTTAAGTACACAATTAATAGAAATGTTGTCATTTAAACCAGGATTGACCCCTGCTTTTGCTTTTATCTGCTGGAATAGTTCACACACTGTAAGAAAAGGTCCACAGTGCCACCTCATGGAGTAGGTCATGAAGTTTCTTTACCAAAAATTAAAAAATAATGCCCAGAAAATTCAGAAATGTGTTTAGCCAGAGCATTATTTACGTCTTTCTTACCAATACTGTAAATATGTTCCATATCCTGCCCTTAAAAGCCCATTTGTTTTTTCCAGTATAAAATCAGGCACATTTCTGACAATTAGCTGCATAAACAATAGCATTGGAATGATAAGTACAATAGAACTTAAGGCAGATATTAATGTTACCCACCGTAACCCCCACTGTGTTCAACAAAAACTGCATGTATTACAGCGACCACATCTAAAAGTCCCCCATTTACCTCAGTTGTAGTTTTAGCCAATGTTCCAAAGCTCCTGATAATGAAGAGGAGGAGGAGGAAGGCAACAGACCCTTGAGAACTAATTTGTTCCTGCGATCAAACAAGACCTGATCAAACAAGACCTGTGGTTGAATCACAATCCACTTTAGATGTGTAACCCCAGCACAGTACAGACTCTTGGAGTGGGCATCTGAGTTATCTTGTGCTCACAATACGAACATTTTGTAAAGCCAGTAGGTTTGTCAGACATCCTAAAAGCTAACAACCAATCCTAAAAACAATGAAGAATAACACCTAGAAGTGCATAATAGAGAAAAAAAATAGGTAAAGTTGCCAGTAATGGTAAATAAGATAGTCCTAATAATGGGAAAAAAGACTACTAGGAACAAAAATAGAAAGGAATAAGAGGATGAAAGTTTTAAGGCCCGGAAAACAAAGACGGGCAACACTACAGTATACAAAATTAAGATATAACACTCTCTATGGTATATTATTACTTTTTTAATAACTGGGAGGGTAGGAGAAGCAGAAAAAATGGTCAAAAACCTAGAGAGAGAGTGAACTCATGTCAAAAAAAGGAAGGCAGTTACCTCAAAATAACTTGAGCTACATCAGCCATGCCTGATCACTATAGCTGCAGATGAGGTCTGGGGTACTCTGGAGCTTGAGAGAGGATTATGGGTAAGGAGAGGAGCTTGACCTATGGATCCAAAGTCTGAGAAGTGGTTGAAGTCAGATTAAAACCCAAAGGTTGAAGAGCGGACAAAAAAAAAGACTACACCAGGTCAGAGATAATTGTAAAAATACTAGCTGTAGTTTTATTTATTTATTTTTTTGTAGTATCCAAGCCAAGCTAAAATACACTTTTACCCACAAAGCAGATTACACATCCATGTTGTGAAATTGCCTTTCTGCCTTGTATATAATAGAACTGCTGTTTTTTTTTTTTGTTTTTTTTTTTAGCACTTGTGTCTAATCAGTTGAGTGCTTCATTCCCCACACACCTCTAGTATTTTCAATCCTTGCATCCATAGTGCAGCATTTGCTGATTCTGGTAATGAGGTACCCGAAGAAGTAGCAGGAATCAGCAAAACCAACCTCAAATGTTTTTCTGAAATCAGGTTGTCAGTGTTTCTTTTGCAAAGTTTTCACTCTTCTTCATTATTTTTTTACTTTTTAGAGAGACTGAGTAAAAAGTATTCTTTATTACAAAAATCTTTTTTTTTTTTAATTTATATTTTTACTTAACTAAAATAGGTGGGAAGCCAGCAGTGTAGGTAACACCTATATCCAGTGGGAAGCAATCATTATGCAATACTCAGTACTTCAGCACCCTGGACAGCTCAGTGCATCAAGGAACATGACAGAGCCACAAAGCCAATTTCAATAAAAAGCATTCTAATAAAAAGTCCTTATAACTTGTGTAGGGAAAGCCAATTTCAATAAAAAGCATTCTAATAAAAAGGCCTTATAACTTGTGCAGGGAACACCCAGCTGTGTGCCATACTCCATCAATAAAAATGACTGCACAGTTTTACGGTTCTTTTTTTTTTTTACCAGAATTTGAGCTCAAAGAAAAGATTATGAAAACGGGGTGGTTTGATTGGGTCTATATTATAACCATGAAACCTCACATACGTGAATACGTAAACATCGACACATATTGAACGAACCACAAAAACACCGAACGTCCTGAACCGCGAAATTCAAAATGTCGAATCGGCATAGTTGGCCAACCCCACCGCCGCTGCGTACTACCTACTCAAACAAAATAAATAATCCACATACATACACTTAACAAACCCTACTTCTAACCCTAAAGTAAAACTTACATATATTGCTGTGTATGTACTTACTATAACCCACACCCTAACCCTAAGGTCCGTAACTATTGCACAACTACGTTAAGAAGCTATACCCAAACAGAATAAATAGTCCACGTACATACACTTAACAAAACCCTACTTTTAACCCTAAACATACATATGTAAGCTTACATATATTACTATGTATGTACTTACCTTAACCCGCACCCTATCCCTAAGGTCCGTAACTATTGCACACTTACCTTAAGGAGCTATACCGGAGAAGGGCCTACTATGACGATTCAACATTTTGAATTTCGCGTTTCAGGACGTTGGTGTTTTCACGGTTCACTCAATATGTGTTGACATTTCCATATTCGCGCAACTGCAGTTTTGTGGTTGTAATAGGTAACTGGTTTGATTATGTCATATTGTCAAGCTATCCATTACAATCTTAATCTTTTAACTGACATCACTGCTGTCAGCCTTCAGCTGTACTCACTTGACATTAACAGGAGCTTATTTATTTTATATCACTAAATTTCCCACAAAATTCTGCATTTTTGTTCTTGGTTCTCCCATCTGCTTCACTGCTTGGTGGTTCTATAAGCCTGTCCCTAAGCTCTGTGGACTATCTCTATGCTAACACTGGGGCCAATGTGGAACCTAAGGACATCCTTGAGGGTATTGCTTTTCACTACTTCCACTAGACAATTTTTAAATTTATGACCTACCATTTTATCCACCGCTTTCACCTGTTACCGCCAGTGGCAAGTCTCCTGTGTAGACTATGCCACCCCACAGGGAATGAATAGACAAATGCCTTCTCTTGGGATGGACATACCCATCTCTTCCTGCCAGTGCTTCAGAGACCCAAGATGCTTACTGGACCCAGGTTACCTAGTCTGTAGTTAGGTCTTTCTCCCTCTATGCCATGGCACTGAAACAAATGCTGTCTGCTGTGTTTTGTAAGAGAAGAGGTGGGCACTCTGTGATGTGATGACTTTGAATGGAATTCTAGTGTAGTTTTTAAGCAATGCAACTTCACTGGCAGTCTTGCAGCTGCTGGATTTCATTTTAGCAGTTGGGGGTACTCTGTTTAACCTAAATCTAAAAAAATGAAAACTTTTTTTCACAGAGAGCTGTGGATGCTTGCAGATCTATAGGGAACTTCAAGAGAAGAAAGAACAGATGGAAGGATTTGGGCACCTTCATGTGAGAGGAGGAAACAGCATCATGACAGAAGAATCCAAATGAGCAGTCTTGACCATCACTTTTTGTAATCTATTTTTTATGTAAAGAGGGATACATGGGAAGGAGCAGGTTGCTCTCAAGAAAAGAATCAACTGGAAGTCCTAAGGAACTGTATTAAGTATGTAATCAATGAAAGAGGATGTCTTTATTAATCTTTAAGGAATTTTCACAAAATCTGAGGGCAAAACTGGGTTAGTGGATGTGCAATATTAATGTATTATCAATCAAATCTTACTTGCATCCTTGTGAGTATGGTTACAGACAGGAGGTTGGGTACTTGGAGGATTTGTCTACCTGATGTTCCACGGGTGTCCAGTTCTTTTCCTTATAGAAGACCTATAAATAAAGTTTACTGTGTTAGATTCAGCTTTATAGATTTGAGTGTGAATTATAACCTTATGCTTTTGTTATGTAGTATGTAGCCTTATTTGTGTAGCTCTAAAATATGTCCTGAATTTAGGTAATCTTAAACCACCTTGTTCTGTTTGAAGGATCAACGTATTGGTCTTAATTCTTGCCCTCTTCTGCTCCCAGATAAATTCTTTCTACTCTTTTTTTTTTTTTTTTTTTTTTTTTTTTTACTTATTGTCCATAACTACCCCTCTAGTTGATAAAAGTATGCTTGACCTGAATAAAAAACTAATGGGACTAAAAACATTTTCGCTGTTATTTTCCTGTCTATATCCATAAACAAGAGCTTCCAGGTTTTCATTTTTTGTATTAACTTTTGTTTACTTTCTTCCCACATATCCTTAGCTGCCGTAACAGAAACCTCTTTAATCACACTCCTGAATACATAATGCCTCCATAAATATGGGGATTGCTGAACCAGTTCATGTGTGGGTACATAATTTATGGCTGTAGCTTTTGTTTTATCTTTGTTTTATTATATCAGGGAATGCAAATGCTTCCATTATCCTATTCATAAAATCCTAGCATGCTCCTTCGAATGCTTTCTCTGCACCAAGACCCACCAACAGCAGTGGTGTACTTTTACATTCTGCTTCTCTCTGGATCATGATTATTCTATTAATGTTTTCAAGTGTTTGCCTTCCTTCCCCAGAAACCATAGTGATCCATGTCTATCAATTTTGGCAACACTTTTATAACTCGTTTAGATAGTCTTGACATAAACACTTTATAATCGTGGTTTAAAATTGAAGTGGGTCTATATGAAACTAGGTCTGACAGGTCTTTACTGTCTTATACCTCACTGTTTTCATGTAACCTCCATTTATCTTAACTGTAAATTGTTGAGCCTTATCTACCTCTGACCTTGGCATAATTAAGTCTTCCACAAATATTTCCATTTGTGCTCTATCTTGATTTCCACATTTCTCTGGCTTGTACTATTTTTCATAAAGTTTTTTGAAATATTTTGAATGTTAGTACAGTATTTCTGGGTGTTTTTCATGTTGTAGGCTCTCTAAGTTTGGTGAAAACCCTTTCCACTTTCTGTTACCTAAGTCATTGTGTTAAAAGTTTTTGTGCTCTGGAGTTATTACCAGAAATAGTTCCTTAACGGCAATATTTCTAATCTTGTGCATATTTTCTAGATGCTCCCTTATTTTCTCTTTAGTACTCTGCAGTTATGATTGCACCTCTTCTTCTGTGAGATTCCCCTTGTTCTGCAGTACTTTAACCTTTGTCAGCCCTTATAAATAATGTGTATTACTTCTTAACCATATCTATTTCTATTTTATTTCTACAATATTTTAAACTCCATTTTCATTTTATCCCACTCACTAGCTATAACTTCTGAAGAAATTTCTATTTCCCTAATAACTCTTGAATAATTTCAACTAACCATTCATTAAATTCCTATCTTTTTACTGGGTAGGTGGGAAAGTGCCACTGTCTCATTTTATAAGATTACCCTGCATTTTAATCATAGTTTTGTTGGTGCATGATTTGAGAAAGTTATTGGATGTGTGTTAAAGCTTTCAATTTACTGAACATGTTTCAGTGAAATACAGTTTCGATCTAGTTTAGCTCTGTTATTATACGCTGGGGAATAATATGTACACTTTTCCCCAGGTTCCTACTACTGAATTCATGTCTTCCATACCAAATATTTTCATAAATTTCTTGACATCTACCCTGTTTTGCTATATTTTTTCTTCTGGGTCCCCCAGTTGCATCCGTACTGTTACAAATCAAGTTCCAGTTTCCACATATAAGTAATATTCCCTGCTGAAAGCTGATTATTTCTCCCAAAAATGTCTTAACCTCCAAAATAGCAGTTTTTGATGGAATGTAAGTGTATGCCAGTGTAATCAATGCTTCTGCAATGCCAGTAGCCCCTTACTACCACAATTCTACCATTATCATCTTTTTTCCTCTTCTATTACTGTTGGAGCTCCTCTAGCAATTAGCATAATTACTCCCCCTTTCCTTTGTCCCCATATGTTCTGGTGAATATCCATCCCAAAATCCTTTCTTCATCAAATTCACATGCTCATTTCTTTCCAGATGTGTTTCCTGTAGCATTGCTATTTGCATACTGCATTTCTTAATATAATTCAATACAGTCTCATCTTTTTTGTCTGTAACTGTAGGGCCATATATGTTCCAAGATAATACAGGTAGTGTTGCCTTTATGATAAGAAGTTATTGTTCTCAACTATTATATAGGACAGTTTTTTTGAATGTGTATTTTCCATTTTTGTGTTTTTCATGACTTTTTCTTTTAATGAAAACACTCAAACAAAATCTAAATACATTTACAGAACACCCCATAACCTATTAACTCAGAAAAAACATATAAAACTGTGTACATGTGCAAAAAAAATTACATTTAAACCCCCAGATAGGAATAGCTGCCCCAAATCTACAGGTGCACCCATAGGTATTACCTAACCTAACATTAAAACTGCCCCCAGTTACACTGATTGGAGTCTGTTCTTTTCTTATCCCTTTCCCCTCCCAGATGTGAAAAACAGTTTGCATGCTTTCGGGAAACATTACCTTTTAGCACCAAGAGAAGGTGCACAGTCAATCTTTAAATAAAAGTAAAATATGCTCTATTTAATGCATTAAAGCTGTAAGAGTGCTAGGGGAGCTGCTATCTCTTTTTCACCTGCAATAATTTCAAAGTTTATTTTTCACTGCACTGCTTGCCTTTGTACCTATAAATTTTGCATTTCCCTCAACAAAGAATACTCAGAACTCTAGATTTATTGTTTGCACCTGCAGACTGTTCACCTCCATGGAAACATAGTCAGGAATGAGAGAGAGAAAAAAAACTGCTGATAACTCTGCAGATGCACAAAGGAATCTCTGTCAGTTTCAACCAGCACAGAACTGAATGTACAACTGCTTTCAGCTGCAGACTTCTTCACTTCTACTGAAGATTTGCTAATGGAGAAAAACAAGATAAAATTATTGCACATGCAAGAAACTTAACATTTCTCATGGCTTTCATCATTTTGTCTTATTTTTCAAGCCCACTTGCTTACAAAAACTTGTTTATAGATTAAACAAAGGGCATTAATCCAGATATATTCCTTTGCAAAAATAAGAGATAACATCTCAACTATACATATAATTAGTGCAGTTTTGCACCCCACCACCCACCCTAGCAGCCCAGGATCACAGCATATTAACTTAAACTTGCTTTTGTCCAGCCTTTCTCCGCTTTGCATTGTTAAGCCTATAACATACTTGTTTACTGTAAAATCCTTATCACATACAACAAACACTGAAGACTTCCCCACCCCACATTTTAAATACCAGATTACATACTACGTAAAACTGCTTACTATATAACATGCAGTTTATGCCATGAAATGTTTTATACAAATACTATTAAGAATAATTTTTTAAGAGTCTTCATAAACATTAATAACTTAAAGTGGGGCACGTGCTTTATAGTCTACCCACAAATTTAATAAAACAACAAAAGTCCATTTTTTTCTCAACCACTTTTCCTGCAAAGCCATATTTAACACATGCAACTGATGGTTTATAATCTCAAATGTATTCACTAATTTCTTTGATGTTGATCTTCCTGTTTATTTCTATCTCACAATACCAGATACTGGTTCTGGTTCTGGTTCATGTCCAAGGTACTTCTGATCCTTCTAGTCAATTCCTGTGCTTTTTCTGTCTCTCAAGCATTTCCCTTTGTAACACAGGAAAATGTTTCACTGGCAAAGTCTCTGAGCTTTATTATGAGAAACGTCAGAAGCAAAGTCCCTTTCTGACTGATCGCTCACTTTTTGTTGCATAAACTTTTATATTACCTCCTTAACCTGTTCTACATCAAAAAATGTCTTTGACCGGAACTTCCAAGATGGCTGCACAGTGATCAGCTGCTTAACTTTAGCTCTCCCAGTGTGAAAACAGAAACTGCGAAACAACAGCCAGTGCTGTTGTCAACTTGAGTAAAATTCAGTTGCTTGCTATTAAGTGCACTGCCTGGATGTCAGCAAAGAAAAAATTTTGAGAACCTAAAAGAAAATGATCAGGAAAAGGTGAAGAGAAAACACTGTCTGGGAAGAGTCCTGCAGCTGCTCAGAAAAAAGCAGTTCAAGCTCCAGCTTTGGTACAAGAGATGGCTTTCAGTAATTTAGAGGACACAGTAAGTCAGATGTGCTCAGGGTTGATTATAATAAATGAAACATTGAAGGAGTATATCAACTCAAATAAAAGGATGAAAAAAATGGAAGAAGCTTTAAACAGCTATTCAGAGGAACTGATAAAACTGCAAAATTCTGAGGTCAAAATGAATAAAAGGCTGGCTGACTATGAGACTGCCCAGGAAGAGTTGTTATAAAATATTGTGCAGTTAAAGGAAAAAACACACAGATCAACCCTGACATTTTCTGATTTACCAGAGAAAATTGAAGGAACAGATTGTATTAATTTTATGAAAGCACAAATAGGTAACTGAACTGGTATTTCACAACAAGATCTGTTAACTGAAAGGGCACGTTGTGTGTATGCGCCAAACCTGGCCACGAGAAAGCAGACAAGACCTGTATTAATTAATAAAGTTGCAATCATATCAGCAGAAAGAGTTAATTCTGACAAAACTGTGACAGAAAGGAAGTTTTAAAAACTGGAGATAGTAGAGTGTTTCTGGAAAATGATTCTTCAGTGTATACTAGGCAGAATAGAAGCAAATGTATCCCAGCAATAAGGGAATGTCGAGAGGGAGGGGTGAAATTCAAGCTATTGTATCCAGCTGTTGTCAGAATATTTTTTCCCTGGATTCTCAGAGTCATTTTTGATACAGAACAGGCTTAAAAGGGAAGTACAAAAGTTTGTTCATCAAGGGTTAAGCCATCAAACAGAAGGGGACTCTTGTTTCTCATTCTGTTGATGGTAAGGTTCATAGAGAGACTTTGCCAGTGAAACCTTTTCCAGTGTTCCAAAGAAAAATGCTTGAGAGATGGAAAAAAGCACAGGAGTTGGCTAGAAGAATCGGTGGTGCCTTGGACTTGAACTAGAGTCTGATGGAGATGAACAGGAAGAAGATCTGCAACCCTGAAATTAGTGAATAAATGTGAGACTGTATAGCATCGATCACATTTATGAAATATAGGTTTAGAAGGAAAAAGTGGCTGAGAAAGATTGAATTTTTGTTGACTTTGTTAAAGTTGCTTGGGGACTGATAGGCATATGCCCACTTCATGTCATTAATGTTTGGTAATACATTAAAAGAAAAAAAAAACAAAGGAGAGAAAAGGAGGGGGAAGTAACTAAGTAAAACAAACTCTGTTCTTTACAGTGTTTATGTAAAACATTTTATGATATGAATTGCATGTTATGTAGTAAAGTATTTTTTAATGATTACTGTATATGATAAAGATACTAAAATAAAATGGTGCTTTTTTCTTCTTTCTTTTTTGGTTTTAAGATGTAACTTTACAGTGTAAAAAGAGAAGAAAGGCTGGACAAAAGCACTTTTAAGTCAATGGGTTTAATCTTGGGCTGTTGGGGTGGGGGATGGGCTGTAAATGCGCACATTGATTGTAATGTAGATGGAGCTTAAATGTTTTCTTTTACTTTTGCATAAGTTAATGTCTGGTTTAATACCATTGGCTTAATGTAATGACAATGCTTTTATGAATGCAGGGAGTTTTTTTTTAATGAGACCACAATGTAATAAAATAATTTTCTTTAAACAAATAAGTGTTCAGTGCCAGCTGAGAAATCTGGAGATCTTTGGTATTTTATTTATGCCAGGGTTTGGTTGTTTATTTTTGTTATTCCTAGCATTGGCCTTTCATGGCTCAACCTCCCTCTAGCTGTTGGCAGGAAGGCCCTGGGAGGCTTAGCACCTGGATTTGTATTTTTGTTGGCTCTGCTTGGATGGCTGGAGGTTTGGGCATGTGGGGGTGCCTTGTGGCTTTGGTGGCTGGCCATCTGTTGTACCCTTTGCAGAATGTGACCCATGTCGCTAGTGCTGCTGCTGCTGCAGCAGTGATCATTCATTGAACATCTGCTGTAATGGTAAGTCTACTTATACAACTGTACTTTATTACTGGCAACCAGTTCCAAAATGATGCCAAGTTATCTTATAACATTTTAGTGTTTTTAGTGTGCTCTGTAACCGCATGATAGGATCATCAAAAAGTGCTTAATTCATATGTAGGAGGTCCAAAGGGAGGCTGTTTATAAACAGAGAAAATAGATGTGATAGTAGTACAAACCCCTCTAGAATTACCTTCATAATATTGCCTGTTTAACAACAAGTGTTATGATCTTTCACACAAGGTTCTGTTTGTTCCCAAACCACTGTGTAACTTGTATACAAAACACACATTTTGCTACTTGTAGTTGTTGTTTGTCTTTCGGCTTTTCCCGGTTAGGGGTCACCACAGTGGAACTCCGGTCCGCTAATGATTGGCAGTGGATTTTTATGGTGCTGAGTTGCCAGCCCAACCTTCAAAGAAGGCACACCCATTCACACGTGCACCTACCTACATGTCTTTAGACATCTTGTAGTTTGTTTATGTTTTTCGGCTTTTCCCGGTTAGGGCTCGCCACAGTGGAACTCCGGTCCGCTAATGATTGGTAGTGGATTTTTACGTACCGGGTTACCAGCCCTGACGCACAACCTTCAACGAAGGCACGCCCCATTCACGTATGCCTCCACACAGAAGACGCTCTAGCTGAGAATCGAACGGGACAACGTCTTGCTATGAGCGACAACGCTACCGCATGTTCCACAATTCTGAAAGCTCATTTCAGGTCTAAGAATACTGTGCTTGTAAGCTTTTTTTTTTCATGCTGGTATATATTTAATTTGTTACTATAACAATTACTGTAAGAGTACTAAAATTGGGTCAGAATCTGTGTCATCTGTTAGGCTCTGATTCTCCAGTATATATTCCAGCTTCTATTCATATATGGTTAATTGTAATATTTTGGTAAGTGGGATAATATTTGCTATTGGGTAGAAATCACTGGCTGTTGTTGTCTATGAAACCTTGTCAAGAGGATAATCAGAGAACATGTGTAGTTACAAAAGATAGTTTTGTGGTGGATTTGAAACTGTGTAAATTTTAGATGTTTACAAAGGATTTCATTTTCATGTTGTAGTATTTTAGGATAAATGACATGATAATAAATGCAGTGGGAGGGTTGGCATAATGGTTAAGGTCCTAAACTTACAGATAACAAGGTGCAAAATTTGATTCTGACTTCTCATTAATGGTTAAGCTTGTAATTGTCTGCACACTAATAGAGTATTTACTTATGAACCTATATACTGTGTTGGTATTTCAGCAGAGTTCCTGCCTATCTCTATTTAAGTGCAACTTGAACTGTTGGATGGATAATCAGAAATTCACCCCCGGTCTGGCAGCTTTGTCTCTGATGGGCACAGGCAGTCAGTAAATCACCCCTTATACGAGTCAAATTTATGGATCACATGTGGGTTGCACAACTAGGGTTATAAAGACCTTAGTGGTCATTAGCCTAGTATGCACTTATGAACCTATAAGGGTAGTTCTACATTTAGATTCCATGTTTCCATGGAAACAAGCTGACTAAAGGTAAAGGCAATAAATCGGGAGACATGAACATTTTTTTACTGAGAAATGAAATTTAAAAGGTACAAGGGTAAGTAGTTCAGTAAAAAATGAAGTTTGAAATTATTGGAAATGAATGAGAGGTATAACCTTTTCTGGTAACTAAATACTGTAATGCATTTACTAGAACAGTGTATAACTTAGTTTTCTTTAAAGATGGCCAGTTTTATTTTTCTCATGGCTAAAAGTTAATGTTTTCTGAAAACATACAAGTTGTTTTCACATCTGGGGGGAGGGGGATAAAAGTAAGACTGGAACAGACAGCAGTTAGTGTAAGTAGAAGCGCAGTCTGTATCATGTGTCTTAACATGGATAACCTGAATTTTAATTTAAGATGTCCTTCTATTCATATGTTGCAGTATTCTTGTCGAGGGATTTTCCACCTCAGGCGACCAGTATGTCGGTTCCTATACAAAAGCTTCAGCTTGGCTGTTACATCTGCATGGGACATCACACGTAGGGCCATAAACCAGGGTCTTTAAATGTGACGTCTCCACGCACAGACCTCAGAACTTTTCAGCCACAGACGACCGATGCATTGTGTGTTTCACTACTTCAATGCAAACATCTAAAAAGCTAAGTACCCCGTTGGGGTTTTTTCTTCTAATTATCTTGCTAAAGCTTGGTTTCTTGCAGCTAGCCATAGCCGATGTCAGCAAAAAAAGGTAAATGTCAATGCAGGCACCAGATACCCCATAAAAACTCGCATGACCGCTGCGTTTTTTTGCTTAGACCAGGAGCATGACCACAACGCCTGCTCCATTTGCCAATCATTTGTACCTAAGACACTTTGCAGTCATCTGGCCACTCTTAATCTTTACTTGGATAACCAATTACTTAAACAATTAGCCCTTAGGATGGACCCCACCTCTGAGGTCTCGACAGAACCTCTACATAAGAAGACCAAGTTGCCTAGGCCGTCTACCTCAGCCACTCCACTACCGGACATCCTGCCATCTTCCGATTTAGGAGTTGAGGGATGCTTGGAGGACCTGTCGACTTCAGCAGCGACTTTTGTAGAAGCTGTTTCGCAGCTGACAACCGCTGTGTCCCCGGAGCCAGCCCAGACCCTGACTACCATCGAGGTCGAGGGGGGAACCAGACTTAGCTGAGCTTCCAATTGGGATCCCGCCTCCGGACGCTACTACTGTTAGACTGTCATCTGACTCCAGGCCTACGCCTACGTCCACGCCATCCAAAAAGAAAGAAACAACTAAACATTCGACCATGAACAAAGAAGGCCTACCTCACTGGCAGTCCTTCACTTCCTCCTTGATGCAGGCCTTTATGGCCCTTAGGCCGTCAGCCTCATCTTCCTCTACTCTACCACTGCTAAGCCCGCCCTTAGGCCGTCAGCCTCATCTTCCTCTACTCTACCACTGCTAAGCCCTAGACCTGCTTCTGCTTCTTCTCTCCCTCCTCCAGCATCTCAGGACAGGGAAGAAGAGCAAGACACCTATTACTCCTCCTCTGAGGAATCCATTTCTTACACCTTCCAAATTGCTTCACCTCAAGAGTACTACTCCCCAGATGAAGAATCTATTGAGGGAGACTCTCTTCCAGAGGATATTACATTTGGTGAAACTGTCACCAAAGTGAAAGAATATTTCAAATGGGACACCTCTCAAATGTCTGAAACTCAGAAGAGGTACTTTGAACTTTTACAGGTAGAATCCCTCTCACCTTCTACTATCCCACCTGTCATTCCTGCATACTTGGATGCTTTTGCCTTTGCATCAAATATACCAGATTCTCAGCCACCTGCCCCTAAATGCCCAGACCGTTTCTACAAGGTCCCTGATGACCAAAAATTCCTAGTCAACCCCCCCGGCAGACGCAGCTGTAATTGCCACCCATCCGGATAAACAATCCAGACTCATTCCATCCGCCTCACTCTTACTCACTGACAAAGACAGCAGATCTATGGATATGATTGGTAAAAAGGTCTATACCTCTTCCACATTGGCTTTTAGAGCCATCAACTATCAGACTCATATCAGCAAATGTGCTTTGGACCTGGTTTCTCAAGCTGCCATCCTGCTGGCCAGTACTCCTGACTGCCCCACAAAAGCTGATATCTCTTCTAAACTTTCGTGGCGGCCCAAGTAGCCAGGCACTCAATCAGATGCAGCTATGATGCTGCAGAAGCTACTGGTCACTCTGCAGCATCTGCCTCTGTTCTCAGGAGATATTCCTGGCTTAGACTTCAACACTTACCAGAAGACTATAAGTCTAAGATCTTGGATGCCCCCGTGACCCCAACTTCCTCTTTGGTAAACAATCTGCAGATCTGTTTAAAAACCTGCAAGAAAAGAGTAAGTAATTACAAGCCATCACACATTTGTTAGTGTCCCCATCCCCAAATACTACAGGAACTACCCTGCCAAGGCCACATTTGTCAGGTGTAACCTAACCCCTACTGGAGCTACCTCTTCCAGACCTAGAAGAAGAACCAGAAGACAAACCACTTCCAGGCCAGCTGCCCCTCAGCCTCCCTCTAGGCAGCCCTTTCAAGACAGAGGAGGCCCCAACAATGCATGACTGCCTTGCCCCCCTACCCCTCTATGCCCGTCTGTCTCACTGCCTCCCCTTTTGGAAAACCCATCACTACAGACAGATGGGTGTTGGCTGTCATCCAAAAAGGATAATTCCTCTCCTGGAAAGAAAGGCCACCCCTAAGAGGCATTCCCTTCCCCCCCAGAAATCAAAGACATCTTTTACCACAAGTCCTGACAGACCTTCTGAACTTGGGTACCATAGAAACTGTCCCCTCAGGACAGGAGGGAAAAGGCTTCTATTCTCGACTGTTCCTGGTCCCCAAAAAGGAAGGACCATGGAGACCTATTCTAGACCTTTCCTTCTTAAATCTCTTCTTAAATGTGCCCACCTTCAGAATGCTGTCACTCCCAAGCCTCCTTCCTCTCATTCCTACCAAGGCTTTCATGGCCACATTGGACCTAAAAGAAGCCTACTTGCACATACCCATACAACCGTCCCACAGGAAATGTTTATGTTTTTCTGGAGTCTCCTCTCATTTCCAATTTACTGCCTTGCCCTTTGATCTGTCCACTGCCCCCAGAGTGTTCACAAAATGCCTGGCCCCTGCCATTGCCCATTGCAGAACACAGGGAATTCAGATTTATCCCTACCTAGATGACATCCTTATCCTGGCAGACTGCAAAGAAACCCTTTCAGCCCATCTGCTGTATACCATGTCCCTTCTACAAAATCTGGGGTTTACCCTCAACCTCTCAAAGTTTTCCCTGACCCCAGAACAAGACAAGATATTTCTGGGCTGCAGAATCAGGACAGACCTAATGAAAGTCTTTCTACCCCAAGACAAGGTCAGCTCCCTGACCTCCCATTTCAAAGACCTGCTGCAGACCCAGGTAATCACTGCAAGGCAATTCCTAAGGACCCTGGGCCTAATGACAACCACAACCCCTATTCTTCCACTAGCCAGAACGCATATTCAAAAGCTACAGTGGTAGCTAAAAAACATTTGGTCCCAACACCAACAAGCAATCACACTCCTACCCTGCCTAAAGGTGGAGGTGTGCTGGTGGATTCAACAAGTCCAGGTCAATCTGGGCCTTCTCCTCCAACCCACCCTTCCAACCCAAGTAATGTATACAAATGCATCAGACTCAGGATGGGGAGCCACCTTGGCATCCTACAGGGTTCAAGCAACATGGCAGCCTTCATTAAAGGCCAAACACATCAATGTCAGAGAGATGCAGCAGTCCTCCTGGCTCTGAAAACCTTCAGCCCCCTGCTTCTACCAGGAGTTCTCCTAATAGTTACAGACAACACCACAGTTGTGTGATACCTCAGCAAACACGGTGGGACAAGAGCGTACCTCCTGTGCAGACAACCACTACAGATATGGGATCTAGCCTCTCACCACAACTTGTCCCTGCAGGCATCCTACATCCTCTCGCAGGACAACAAACAGGCAGACCTTCTGAGCAGGACATCCTCTCCACAGCACGAATGGATGCTGGACAGGACAGTCTTCCAAGATATAGTCCACCAGTGGGGCACTCCTCAAATAGACCTGTTTGTCTCCCCCCAGAACAGACAACTGCAGACCTTCTGCACCAAGACCTACTCCCTCTAGCTTGGAGAGTAGACGCTTTCAGCATTTCTTGGAAGGGGAAGTTTCTATATGCCTTCCCCCATTCCCACTGATTCAAAAAGTCCTCCTGAAAATCAGGAGAGACAAACCAAAAATCTTGTTGGTGACTCCCTACTGGCCAAGGCACCACTGGTTCCCCCTACTTCACAATCTAGCCAAGGGCAATCATCACAAGTTACCCCACAAAGTGGACCTTCTGACGCAACAAAAGGGAACCCTCATCCACCCACACTTGCAGATGTTGTCACTGACACTGTGGGTGATAAACTTTTAATTCCCTTCAGGCACCACTACTTAGAGGACGTGCTTTCAGTCCTGAGGGAGGCCAGGAAACCTACTACAAGAAGATCATACCTAGCTAAATGGGAGAGATTCTCAAAATGGTGTCTGGACAAGGGTGGGGACCCATGCATTGCAGATTGCCCCTAGTCCAACCACACGTGTCAACTTGTAAAAGGCGAGCTTTCATACTCTTCAGTTAAAGTTCACCTTTCTGCAATCTCAGCCTGCCTACCTCTAGAACCCCCCCCCCCTACTAGCCAGGCTCGATGTTAAGCTTTTCTTAAAAGGGGTCCTACTCATAAGGCCTCCAAGAAAGCCCATCCCACCACCCTGG
Organism: Protopterus annectens; assembly: GCF_019279795.1. Lineage (NCBI taxonomy): Eukaryota > Metazoa > Chordata > Ceratodontiformes > Protopteridae > Protopterus > Protopterus annectens. Next base: position 10,450,597 of record NC_056742.1, read on the forward strand.
GACATGAACTTCATTCTGGGAAAAGGTAACCCAGAACCCATTCGAATCTGCTGGAACAGCTACTCTTCAGATGTGTACATGGAAAACAATTCTGCTAGTGGCCATAACTTCAGCCAGAAGGGTGTCAGAACTACAGACCTTAATGGCATGTCCCCCTTACACTACTTTCCACAAGGACAGGGTAACACTTAGAACTAATCCTCCTTCATGCCTAAGGTGGTCAATGATTTGTCATTAAACCAGTCTATTCACCTGCCCACTTTCTACCCCCCCCCCCAACAATGAAGAGGAAAGGGTACTCGCTTCCTGGATGTACACAGACAGTTGAGATTTACCTGGATAAAAAAATCCATTAGGAAATCCAATCAACTCTTTGTTTCATACCACCCAGGGCCATGGGCTAGGCAGTCTCCAAACAAACCATTGCCTATTGGATCAGAAAAGCCATTTGCCTCTGTTACTCTCACCATGGCAAAAAAAAATCCCATTAGGAGTAAAAGCTCACTCCACCAGAGCAATGGCAGCTTCCAAAGCCTTTCTCAAAGGTCTGGACATTGCTTCCATTGTGGAAGCAGCCACATGGTCTACCATTCACACTTTCAGCAAACACTGAAAATAAGACAATTTCTCCAGAGCACGAGTAGGATTTGCCAGGGCAATCCTACAGCGATTTTTAGAATCAGCCTCTTCTTCCACCACCCTTCCTTCCAACTAAGCTGTGGTACTCTCCCATACAAGAATACTACAACATAGGAATAGAAGGACATAGAATACTTGTGTAAAATCATACCATAACCATAGATGTTCTTCTCTTCCATTTTGCAGTATTCCTTGCCACCCACCAAAACTCCCTTCTTTTCTCTTACCCAGTGCAGCATATCCTTAAGCTCGTAGTACCCTATACCCTGCACTGGGGGCCTATGAAAACCACATAAGGGCCCAATGGCCCTATGCCTGACATCACTGGCATCTACTCCTGCTGGGCCTTATACTCTTTCTGCTGGACTTTCATGTTCTGAGGGCTGTGCATGCAGACCACATTTAAGGACCCTGGTTTATGGCCCTACATGTGATGTCCCATGCAGCTGCAACAGCCAAGCTGAAGCTTTTGTATAGGAGCCGATGTACAGGTCACCTGAGGTGGAAAATCTCAGCAAGAATACTGCAACATGAAAGAGAAGGACATCTGTGGTTATGGTAAGATTTTACACAACTATTCTTTTTGCCTATGTATGCAGCTGCCGATTTGGGACAGCTGTTTCTATCAGAAGGGTTAAACTTCATTATTGAATGTATACAAAGTTTTGTATGTTTGTTTTAAGTAAATAAGTTATGGGGGTGTCCTAGGGTATGCTTTGTTTTTGAGGGTTTTCATTAAAACAAAAAGTTGTGTAAAATGTGACATAGGTTCAAATGAAGATGACAAAAAGAACAGTGTAAAAGAGCAACCTGTCAAAAAATTAATGAGTGAAAGTAACACAAAAGTTAGAAATAGGCATTTAAAAAGCTGTCATATGTAATAGGTGGTTTAAAAACTTCTTATCGTAATGGCTACACTAAACATAATTGTTTTAGAATGTGAATAGCTTCCCATGTTTATACTAAAAGAAAAGAATATTGAATTGTAATAAAAAATGCAGAGTGCAAATAGCAATGTTTCAGGAGATACACTTGGAAAGAAATGAGTATCTGAATTTAATAAAGGATTTCAGGAGGTTTACTTAGCAGAGTATCAGGGACAAGGGAAAAGGGGAGCATTTATTCTAATTGCTAGAGGAGCACCGGTAGTGATAGAAGAGGGGAAAAGGTAGCAATGGTAGATTTGTGGTAGTAAGGGACTAATGGCAAGGGAGGAGGATTACATTGATATATTTATATTCCACCTAAAACTGCTATTATGGAGGTTAAAAAAAGTTAGGGTAAATAATCAGCTTTCAGCAGGGAATATTGCTTATAGGTGGAGACTGGAACTTGATTTACAACAGTGAGAATGTATCTGGAGGACTCAGAAGGGAAGGCATAACAAAAGATAGTAGATTTCTGAAGTAACTTATGAAAATATTTGGTGTGGAAGATGGAAATTCAGTAGCAGGAACTTGAGAGATCTGTAGATTATTCCTAAAGGTACAGTTACTGGGCTGGATGGGACAGAAATTATATTTCACAGGAATATTTGCATTTAATTGAAAGCTTTGACACATACCCAGTAACTAGTTTAGATCATGGACAAATGATACACTGGCGCTCCCCCACTTACCTGTTAAAAAGAGTGGAATTTAAGAAATGGTTACTGGAAATTATTTGAGAGTTATTAGGGAAAATAGAAATTCCTTCAGAAGTTATAGCAAGTGAGTGAGATGAAATGAAAGTGGTGTTTAAAAATAGGGTAGAAAGAAAAGAAAAAAAGATCTGGTTAAGAAGTAACAAGAATTATTTAGAGGGGGCTAACAAAGCTTAAAGTATTGCAGAATAAGGGGAATCTGACATAAGAAGAGGTGTAAGTGTGAGTGCTAAAGAGAAAATAAGGGAGTATCTGGATAATATGCACGAGTTTAGAAAGATTGTGGTTAAGCTACTGTTTTTTGATAAAAACTCCAGAGCACAAAAAATTTTAGCATGACAATTTAGGCAACAGAAAGTAGAAAGGGTTGTCGCTAAACTTAGGGAGCAAAACAAAACACCAGAGATCCTGCAGAGATATTTAAGATATTTTGGAAATTTTATGAAAATTTATATAAAGCAGAGGAATGTGGAAAGCAAAAAAAAAAAAAAAAAAAAAAAAAAAGCAGAAATGAAAATATTTATGAAATACTTAGCTTTGTCAAGGTTGAAGTAGATGAGGCGCAACAATTTACAGTTAAGAAAGGAAGAGATGAGATAAAAACAGCGATCTTTAATCAATCTGCTGGAATGTCTCCAGGAATGTATTCCTGTGGAAGTTTTGAAGATAGTAGAGAAAAAGTGATAAAGAACTGGAAGATTTTGTTTAATAGTGTTTTAAAAGGAGGGGAAGCACAAAAATCCTGGAAGATAACTGTGGTGGCTGTAATACCTAAAAAAGTTTAAGGCCCATTTCAACTTTAACTCATGAGAGATTAGCTTATTACAGTTAGATCCACCCCCCACCCAACTCTTGTATTCAAGACAAAAAAAAAAGACGACATTCCTTCTACAGGCACACCAACCAGGTGGCCAGAAGCATAACACATCCTCCCTTCCTTCTGGTCCAGCCATTCAGGTCTGTTTTTGTGTTCCTGTTCCCACCCTCCTTCGACATAACTTGCCTGCACAGAGCGCTACAACACTCATCACTCGTGCTCTAGTTAAAAAAAAAAAATTCTCCATTTTAAACTATAGCAAATTGCCTGCTACAAATGTAACAAACCATTGCTACAGTTTATACCCTATCTGCACGGAGCGCTACAGCTCTAAAGTCTTAGTTTAAAAAAAAAAATTTTTTTTTTTTTTGAACTGTGACAAGCAGTTGCTACAGTTTAAACCACACATGGAGCAGTACAGCGCTCAAGTTTGACTGCAAATACAATACAAGCCTTTAAAAGCCAGTATTACATTAAAGCTCACATTCAGCAAATCACACCCACTCAACACTTTGCAGCCAGGGCAGTTGCCCCTCTTGCCATGTCTTAGCTATGCTACTGCTGGTGGTAGTGAGAACATGACTAATCAGTATATACCCCCCCTCATTTGCAAGTACCATGGCCTTGGATACAAATATGGTATAGTATGTCTTTGTGGTAGAGCACCATGTTAGGGCGTCTCTGAATTCAAAAAGGTCACAGGGAGGTGTACATCTCAAGGTAAACTTTATGAATTCCCCCAAGAGTTCTGTAACATCCTTTTAAATACTCACAGACACGTGTACACCACAAAGAACCGCTCACAGACTTTAATGTGTATGTTGCCTACAAAACCCACCTTCATTTTCTTCAGCTAATTTTAAGTTGTTCATTTCTTATGGTTCAGCATCATATGTTCTGAGATGTAACTTATTGCTACAGAAAAAAAATGAAAGTAGCTATAATATTTATTTATTTATTTGCTTGTTTGGTAACTGTCACCAGCTGTGTTCAAGGGAATGAAATGTACTAATGGATCCCATAAAAGTAAATCTGTTTTTCACACAGGCTTTGCAATCCTGGTTTCTTTGTAGCCTGCTTGTATTTATTTATGTAGCGGACTGTTTAGTACTGCTGAAAGAGACTGTTGTAGATTTTGAAATATTGTTAGTATCATCATATTGCACTGTACACTGGTAAATGTGATACAGTCAATCTTCTCATTTCTATGTAGAATGTCAAATTTGACTTTTTCAGCACACCTACTAGGCTTTCACAGTAATTATATTTGACAGAATGCAAGTATGACATTGAGAATTTGGTATGTGCTTTAACTGATAGTATACACTCATAAAAGATAGTTTTAATACTCGGGGGATAGTACTGTGGTAGACAGTGAAACTGATGTATATTGTAAATGTATGTACGTGTGTATATATATATATATATATATATATATATATATATGTACACAAAAACACACACATACACACACACACACACACACACACACACACACACACACACACACACACATCCAAACATGACATGTACATGTAAGAGCAATTTAGAGGATCATTAATTCACTTACTGCATACCTTTGGAATATGGAAGGAACCCTGACCACTCAATTTAAAAATAGTCATGTGGATACCACACAGCGGACATTCCAGCCAAGAACCAAATTATAAGGCAGCACACACTGACAAATGTGTCAGCCTGTCACTGTTATATTTATTTACCTATATACTTATAAATGTATTTTATCTGATTGCATTTTTTAGGATACCCATCCCTAAGCTGTGAACCTTTTTATGCTGCATGTCTTCTGGCATGGCCCTCCCCACCATAATTCCGCTTTCGTGGCAGTAAGTCTGTCATCCCCATCATTCAGTGCTTCTTACTTTGTGACAGTGAATAGTCAGAGGAGAGTTGCAGTGTAGGCAATAAGGATTTTGCTATTCTTAATGCAGTCAAGGTAAGAACAGTATGAGTCATTATGCTCCTAGCTCATCCAGTACAGTTTTTTTTTTGGTTCTCCAAGGCATTTTTTGGCTGTTTATTTTTTTTCCCACATCACAATAACCAGGAAATTTAATTTCTTTGCCTTATTCCAGAAGTCCAATATGTTTATAGTTTCTGCTCATCCTCATTGTGGGACAAGAGAGTTGATTTTTGGTTGCTTTAATCATCTTTCTGGTGTTCTAAGTCACTATTTGAGTAGAGAGGTCAACAGCATAAACCAAAGATGAAACTCACTTTCACCCTCTCCACTAACATTGTTACGTTAACAATGAAAATTATTTGACACCTGTTATTTGTAGAGTAACAGATTTACAAAGCTCAAAGTTTTAGGATATTCAGATCTGTTCAAGAGTGGCAGTTGTTTTCCAGGAAACAAACTGAACCCTGTAAAAAGCATTTCTGATTAATTTCTGCACTTAGCAAGGCTACATACGTAAGAGCACTTTTGGTCCTGTGTTGTATAAAAACAGTTTTGTGTCCTTTTTTTTGATGTACTGTACTATCTATCTATTATCTGTTTATGTGTGTGTATATATATATATATATATATATATATATATATATATATATATTAATTATAATAAAATGCTGTCACACCTGTGAAACTGTATGCACAAATCTATTATGCACAAATCTAAATCAAAGCTGAATAACACAGCTAAACACACAGCACAGCACTGCAATATTCTGCAGTCTGTAAACTGGCTTGAACTTCCCAGCATTATCTCCTACATCCAACTAATAACTGCACTGCATATACTATTATTCACAAGCCTCTAAACTGTCCAGCCATAAGTCATTTACTTGACCTCCACGTCCCAAACAGAAATCTTGGGTCCAGAGACAAACAGCTCCTCACTGTCTCCAAACTTTCCACTTCTTCCAGTGAAAGTCTCTACTCCTACTCTGTTGCTAAAACTTGGAACTCCCTACCTCTTAACATCAGAATAGCAACTAATTTTACTTCCTTCAAATTCTTACTAAAGGAATATTTAAGCAAATCATGGATATGTTCCTGTTCCCTTCCCGGATGAAACTGACTTATTTATGTTCTGTCTGTTCTCGGTCTCCCCTTGGTAGCTCTCTCCACTCTTTCATTCACAACTTGTTTCTGTCTTTCTCTGCTCTTCTGTCTTCTCTTTATCTAGCCTTTCTCCTAAGAGCACGTCTTTACAACCTATACAGTTTTAGCACTATGTTTTCCCTCCCTACTCCAGCTCTGTAACCACTTGCCTTTCAACATCTTATATTCCCCCCTTTCTCTCTCTAACAGCTCTATCACATTATCTGACTGTACTTCACCCCATTATTTTGTCCTTTTTAAAGTACTCAACACTTAATTAATTTCAAAGCACAAAACAATATTTCTCCTTAACTCTCTCTCTCTCTCTGCATCTTTAAATTAAAAGGACTGAACTAGAATGTCTTATATCACAAAGACAGTACTACATCATTAAGACTGTACTGTTAATACATTTTGTTCCTTAAAAAATGTATTGTATTATCTGTTTCTAACATGTATTACTGTAACTTTTATACTGTACTGTATTGCCGTCCTCTTACAATTTTTATTAGAACTGTAAGTAATACATTTCTACCTTATGTTTTGTTTATTCTGTATTTAAATTTTGTAACATGGAACGTTTCTTCCTGGACCTCCACTGAAAAAGGGCTCTTTTTAGCCCATTTGAACTTTCCTGGTACACAAATGGCAAATAAATAATAAATTAGTCAGTCGACAAACAGTATTCTCCCATGTTGCCTCTAAGAGGCATTCAGATGTGTTTGGTGAACTAAGCTGCCACATAACTTCAGTTCCAGTGACTAAAAAGTCCTCAGTCTCATGACCTAATGGATAACTCTACTCTTATGGTTACTCAGAGCTGTCCAGAATTTTGTAGAAAGTCCTAGATTCTCCTTCATAAAATGTTTGACTTTCTGGAATATTGCTAAGGATTTCAATCACTCAGCCAGTCAGGAATGCCAAACGTTAAAAGTTTCATACTTCCTGTTGTTACAGAAATGCAAGTTGGTGAAAAAATGTTTCTTCTGTTAACTTTTTAAAATGAATTAGAGTAATATTCAAAAAACTGTCCCTGATTGGCCCCCATTGTTTTTGGTTTTGCCTAGACTTCTTTTAGCAAAGAAGGTGAACAGTACGGGTTGATAATGTAGCATTTAAAGCTCTTTACCATCATCAGCTGCAGCCTGCCTTGAGTACTGAGCTTCATTGTGAACTTCTTAAAAATTGTGCTCCTTCCTCAGCAGAGTTATTCAGAAAATTCCATGTTGTACTCACAACATTATATTGTTTCACTCATGTCACCTTACTTTTAAAATGTAGATATATCTGATCTCTTCAACTGCTGCCTTCATTCACTAAATGTCATGTCTAGAACCTACTTAGGTTTTCCCCTATTCACTTAATGTTATCGTGTTCACCTGGTGCCCCTACAGTACGTTTTGTTGCTAATCCAATTATTTACATTCTGATATTTAAACTGGCCTTAATATGTTCCTAGCCTGAAATAATCTTTCTATTCATTATTATTATTATTATTATTATTATTATTATTATTATTATTATTATTATTTTGCAACCCCACATTAAAGCAGCAAAGTATGTATCTTTTCTGTGGTATAGTAACCATTCTACAGAAAGTATATTTTTTTTAATCAGATTTGGTTCATCTGCCTTGATCAATGCAACTCCTTCCAGTGCCAATTGATATTTACATTCCCTTCTTTTATGTGTCCGTTTAGCACCTCACACTATCCTGTCAGAGTCCTCAGTCTTTGGAATCAACCATTGATAGCAAGACATTATTACTGGCTGTTTTGGCTATTTCTTGTGTCGTAATCTCTTCCCTCTGTCAGCTGATGAGCACACTGCAGTAAGAGTGTACGACCTCCATAGGAGGATGAACACTGCATTCTATCCTTTCTTCTGTTACATGAACTACACTCGTGGTGGACTGCACCTTCCAGATCCTTGTTTCTTAACATCACCAGTCAGCAGTCCACTAAATGTAATTTGAGCTGGAAGATTTCGGATGGTCCGTCTTACCACCAGGTGAAGCTAAAGCTGCAGGATTTCACTCAGTTTTTCCTCTCACCAGGGTAAGTTTAAACTGCAGGATTTCACTCAGTCCTTCCTCTCACCAGGGTAAGTTTAAACTGCAGGATTTCACTCAGTTCTTCCTCTCACCAGGGTAAGTTTAAACTGCAGGATTTCACTCAGTTCTTCCTCTCACCAGGGTAAGTTTAAACTGCAACTGCAGGATTTCAGTCAGTTCTTCCTCTCACCAGGGTAAGTTTAAACTGCAGGATTTCACTCAGTTCTTCCTCTCACCAGGGTAAGTTTAAACTGCAGGATTTCACTCAGTTATTCCTCTCACCAGGGTAAGCTTAAACTGCAGGATTTCAGTCAGTTCTTCCTCTCACCAGGGTAAGTTTAAACTGCAGGATTTTATTCAGTTCTTCCTCTCACCAGGCTAAGCTTAAACTGCAGGATTTCAAGCAGTTCTTCCTCTCACCAGGGTAGGTTTAAACTGCAGGATTTCAGTCAGTTCTTCCTCTCACCAGGGTAAGCTTAAACTGCAGGATTTCAGTCAGTTCTTCCTCTCACCGGGGTAAGCTTAAACTGCAGGATTTCATTCAGTTCTTCCTCTCACCAGGGTAAGCTTAAACTGCAGGATTTCAGTCAGTTCTTCCTCTCACCAGGGTAAGCTTAAACTGCAGGATTTCAAGCAGTTCTTCCTCTCACCAGGGTAAGTTTAAACTGCAGGATTTCAGTCAGTTCTTCCTCTCATCAGGGTAAGTTTAAACTGCAGGATTTCAGTCAGTTCTTCCTCTCACCAGGGTAAGTTTAAACTGCAGGATTTCAAGCAGTCTCTTTTGCCAGCAGTTGGAGAGGTGGAGCCTGAGCAGCAGCATTTCAGGCAGTCCTTCTCTATCAGGAAGAGCAAGCCAGTAGCAGCCACTCACTCCCCTTCATATATGTTCAGTTCCAAAAGTGTCCAGGTTCACTATTCAAACATGGGTCAGCCTGGAGCAGTCAAGGCCTCACCCATTTGTATCACAGAGCTGGGCATAGAGAAAGGGGCTTAATTTTGTTGAAAGCTTTCTTGTTTCCTAGGCATTGATGTATGAAGACACTAGTGGCATCCCTGAATTTGTGACATGATTGGCTGTTATGTGCAGTGTGCTGTACTTGCTTGTTTTCATCTGTCTTTTCAGCTTAACCAAATTGATAGCTATACATGGTAGTGTTGGGAGATAACCTTTCCAGTGGAATAGATGCTACTATTGCACATTTACTTAAGTTTCAATCGATTAGTCATGAATGTTGATGGATGCACCTGAATCAACACTGTTGCTTTTCTGGTTTCTGTCGTGGCTTGCAAAATGAGCAAAGATAACCACAGTGCATTGCAAAAGATATACTGACTTCTTCCTCTGCCCCAGACAGGTTTATCCTTATTACATATGTGGTGTTTTTTTTGTTTTTTTTAGAAACATGACAAAGGCAGTCTTACATTTATATAAATGAAAACAAACCATACCGACACAATTCTGCCTGCAATTATGCATTACAAACCACAGTGACACAGTTGTAGTTGCAAACAATATATCACTTATATTCTATTCAGCCATTGTCAAATATTACATAGGTCATTCAAATCCTGCCTTCTTTTAAACCTCATTCCTCCTCTGCATGTATTGTTCCCCAATTCCCTTTTTTTCCTATGTAATTTGCTCCTACCCTTTTCTAAAGCTCCCAGTTCCTGTTGTTTTATATCAGTCACTGTATTCGCTACTTCTAGTAAAGTTGGTTTAGACTTTGATTTCTATTTTCTAGTAGCTGATTTTTTGGCAGCTGTCATAATTAGACTCAGCAAGGTCTTACTATGTCTAGGCAGTTCTCTGTCATAGCTCAAAAATTAATTTCCTTAGCTACATCAGTTTGCTCACCCAGCATGTCTGACAAAGCAGTCTGAAGAGAATCTTTAAAGTCTGCCAACTCATTACATTCCCAGAAAATATGTTCCCAGTTACCTCTTTCTTTCCCAGCACACTGTTGTCCCACTCACTAGGTTGAATAAGGAGAAGATAACAGTCAGCTGTCTATCAGGTGCCACAATCCGACACACAACACACACACACTCAGGTCACTCCACAACAAATACAAATATGACTCTGTCAATGTCCATGTGGGTGTGAATGACCTGAGATGCACCTCCCTGGACTACATGAAAAGAAACATGGAGGAGCTCTTGGATTATGTGGCCCAGGCAGGTATGACCCTAGCCCTGAGCAGCATCCTACCATTGCCCAGAATGATACTGCAGTACAAGCAGAAAATGATTGACTTCAACAATTGGCTAATTTTCTGGTGTCATTCTAACGGAATCCAGTATCTGTCTGCTTGAGATGACATGATTGACAGACCTTGATGCTTTGCCAGAGATGGCCTGCATCTGTTACCCCTAGGTTTCCGGATACTGGCTAAGGCTCTTGCCAACCCTATAGTGCCTTTTTTATGCAATGTTCCAAAGACCAATTTACCACCATAACAGCTATAAATAAATGCAATGTGGGGGTCATGCTGCTCAATGCTAGAAGTCTAAATCTCAAGATGCACTTGCTCAAAGCACCCTTCAAAATGGAGAACATCAACATTTGTGCTGTAATGGAGACCTGGTTTAAAGCAGCAGAAAGCACCCCTGCGCTACTAGACTATAACTCATTCCACACCTTTCGGCCCCAGAACATGGACCGAAGCTGCAAAGGTGGTGGTGTCTCCATATTCATAAAGGATATGCACACCTCCAGACTAGTAAGTAGCCCAGCGTAATGCATCTGAGATACTTCAGGTACAGCTAACATTGGGTAAGATGGCGATTCAGGTTGTAGCCTGCTATAGGTCCCCAACCATGTCCCAAGACTCTCACTCCACGTTCCTAAGCACCCTGGAAACTATTAGGGTCCAACCCAACACTCTCATACTAGGTGACTTCAACTACTCCTCCATCAACTGGGAAAACTACTCATACACCAATTCACTGGACCAACGCTTCCTGGAATTCATCAATTTCAATGCCCTGGACTAGTTCATTCTTACCGCCACTAGAGGAAGCAACATCCTTGACCTGGTTATTAATAACATGGGCAACAGTTGCTCTACACCAATAGCCAATTCCTCTCTGGTTAGATCCGTCCATAAACTAGTCACCATGGAAATACACATCTCACCCACACCCCCTGCAAAGGTAACCACCATGAAAAACTTCTCGAACGCTGACTTTGGGCTCCTAAAAACAGAGGTGCCTAACCTTACGGCACCCATGACAATGGAAAATAGATGCATGACTGCCAAATCATACACCAATGCACTATACGAACACGTATATAAATGCATGGAACTAGCCATACCCAATAGAACCAAGACGCTCTCCTCCAAAAAAAGGAAGCCAATCTGTTGGTCCCTTGCCATTAATAAACTACAACAGAAGGAAGAAACCATTGCAGAAAAAGTGAAGTCCCAAGACTGGAAACACTCCCTTATTAGCCTCAACAAAAAGCTGAGATCCCTCATCAAAACCTATAAAGCCAAATATGAATGCATGATTGTGGCAGACACTAAAAACAACCACAAAGCCTTCTATAGTTATATCAAAAATTTCCATGGCAATACCCAAGTTTGCTCTGAGGTACTGCACAATGGTACCTCCTATACTGAGCTAACAGATATTGCCATCATACTGACCGACAGATTCAGTGCCAACATTACCTCTTTCTCCCCCCCTAAAGGACCAATCACAATACCGGAGTAATGCCAGGTACCCAGCATTACTGCAGCACAGGTTAAAGTTGCATTGTCCAAGGCTAAGAATACAGCTTCCATGGGACCCTACAATATCCCTGGATGTGTTCTACATGAGCTACAAAGTGAACTGGTACAACATCTGTGTGCCCTGTTCAATCACAGCCTCACCTCAGGCTTTGTCCCTACCAAATGGTGCACTGCTACAGTCACCCCTCTCCATAAAAGGGGAGCGACCACAGACCCTGGGAATTATCTCCCCATTAGCCTGATGAGTCTGATATGTAAGGCTATGGAGCGCATTATCATGGACCTAATTAACAAGGATATAGGGAATTTCAAACTCTAGATCCCACACAATTTGGTTTTGTAAAAGGTAGACCATGCCTGCTTAACCTGATTGACTTCTCTGAATCAGTCACCAGAGCTGTGGATGAGGGCAAGGCAGTTCATACAGCCTATGTCAATCTAACCAAGGTCTTTGATACCATTCCCCACTCAGGAGTTACTGATAAACTTACCAAACTAGACATCAGCCCCTATATCACTAGGTGGGTTGCAAATTGGTTCACAGACAGAACCCACAGTGTGAAAGTAGCAGACTCCAAGTCAAACTGCCAACCATTCATGAGTGGAGTCCCACAGGGATCAGTCCTGGATCCTCTCCGTTTGGCATCTACTTCTCAGAAGTCCAGGCCAACATGCAGGGCCTCTGGCTGACCAAGTTCATAGATGGCTGCAAGCTGAGAGCCATTATTAACTCCCCAAGTGATGTAGACATCCTACAGAAAGGCCTCACTGAGACCAATGACTGGTGTCGAAACCATGGCCTTAAGCTTAATGCCAAAAAATGCTTCATCATTCCCTTTGGGAAAAACTCAGTTCCCACTAATTACCACATTGATGGCAGCCCACTGAACACTGAAAGAGTTATAAGAGATCTGAGGGACACAGGTTGACAACAACCTGTCCTTCGACCACCACATTGCCACTGTAGTCTGAAAGTCCTTCTATGTGGCACATCTCATTACCAAGGGTTTTGCATCCAGGAAGAAGGAGGTCATTATCTCTCTCTACTCTTCCCCCATTAGGCCAATCATCAAGTATAATGCCCCATTTGGTATGTACCTCACTAGACACATGTAACAGCTGGAAAAGCCACAAAAGTATCTCACAAAGGGGATCATAGGCCTTAAACGCATGTTCTACATGGACAGACTCAAAAAAAGCTCCAGCGATTCTCTGTCTCATATCATCTACTAATAGGCGATCTCTGCTTGACTTACAAAGCCATATCTGACCTAGCTCTGTTAGAAATGCTACATCTAAAGAAATCCCAATCTCTCCGCACCACACTCTCTAGAGATCTCATCCTCATTACCACAAGCAACAGAACATGCTGGAGGGACAGGTTCATAACCGAAAGACTGCCCATGCTCTGGAATAGACTTCCTATACATGTCAAGCAGAGCACCTCACTGGCCCTCTTCAAGAGAAATCTTGATGAGTTGATGGGAAGTAGAAAGTTCACACCGGGGATCACTCCAGTGGGTCTACTTGATAGAGGCACTGGGAGGGCACTTCTATGGGCTAAGCTTGTAAAGGCACCAGGGCCATTAGCCTAGTACACACCTGTGAACATATGAATAACTCCCCCAACATATGCTGTCTACCTGAGGAAGAATTCTTTGAAATCGAATACCTATATAAATACGTCCAAGCAAAGATTCTAAACTTCTGGACTTTGTTGCATATTTGTGAGACATACATATATTCATCCATATTTTTTTTTGTGAATTGCTTATCCATTCTTTCTTTTCAATCCTTTCTGACCTCCTCTGATTGATTCTTATACTTATGCAATTTTTTTATAAGCTCTACTTATGATTCCTTTTTAATAGTAGCTTCTTGTCTACATTCTACTAAAAACTGTACCAGTGCTGGTCTTTTATTTAGGACCCTCTATTTCTTTCTCTTTGCCTACACTCTGATATCAATCCTTGATAGGGAAGGCAGTCTCTAAACTGCAGTCCAAATAAACTCTTTGCTTCTTCTGATTCTGTTACCTTTTCCTCCCTAGTTATTTGCTCCCAGTACCTTGGTTTCTTTGCCAGTTGTCTCCAATAAATTACAGCCCCCTCTTGCATTTTGACTGTATCCCTAACTGAAGTCAGTCCTAGCGGCAGAATCTCCTTTCTCCATTCCCATGTTGGCTAAGTTCTTACAATACTTTCTGCTACTTTATGAATATTATATTCTGTATGTTTAATGGGATATGTGGTTTAAAGGCTTTTTCTGTTCTGTAACTTATTTATGTAATTTGGTAACCAAGGTAGTGCACTGATCCAAATGGACCTATTTCAGTCTTAGCCTCGACAAATATAAATGACAGTAGACAAGCAAGTAAACAAGACGTGTTATGAACACAAAATGCTGTGTGAAGATAGCAATGAATCAATAACAGTAATAATAATAATAAAGTTCACAGTATAGGGAACAATCTAAAACCATGAGTGAGAAGGTCACTGAAAAACCAGTCAGTAAAAACAAAATGAAAACTCCAGCAAAGCTAGAACTTCCACTGAGTGACCTCCCAAACCTCTTGTATCAGAGGTACATGGGATATATGCAAATGATCCCTATGAACATCAGGTGTTTCAACTAATTGGCGATTCTGAATGCCCATGACTTGTTTCATTGTTTTAATGGCCAATAAAGTCAAACCCCACTAGCTGTGGATATGCATATTTTGATCTTGTTATGACCTAATCAGCACAGCACAAGCAGAGTGTTTAACTAAGCCTTAGAAACACAGGGCTGTTACACCCAGCTGATGTCCATTATCATTAGGGTCACTGCAAAACTTTCCCAAACAACAAACTAAAATAATGAGTGAGAAAGTCACTGAAAAACCAGTCAGTAGAAAAAATGAAAAAGCTAGAACTTCCACTGAGTGAACTCCCAAACCTCTTGTATCAGAGGCACATGGGATATATGCAAATGATCCTTATGAACATCAGGTGTTTCAGCTAATTGGCGATTCTGAATGCCCATGACTTGTTTTGTTGTTTTAATGGACAATTTCAGGCCAGTAAAGCCAAACACCACTAGCTGTGGATATGCATATTTCGGCCTTGTTATGACCTTGTCAGCACAGCACAAGCAGAGTGTTTGAGTATAAGGGACAATAGGAAGGGATGGTTAGAGTAAGGAGGGAGGAAGAAGAAAAGGAGAGTGAAACAAATAAGGGATAATTTGCGAAGTGTAAAATATAGCAAAAGTAAGGTAAGGGCACACAGAAATTAACTATATACAATGTATACAATGCGTAAGCGATGCCACATATAAGTGTATGGAAATAATGTGAGAAGGAAATAATGTGAGAAAGACAAAGGTGCCTGACTGGTGAAGGGGAGAGTGGCAGATTAGGTGATATGTCCCAAGGGAAAGCATTTGCAAATTGACCCAGATATGAGATGAGCACGAAATGATGGGTACGAGGTGAGATCTTTAAAATTCCATAAAGAATCCATTTCACAGGTGGAGCTGACAAGGCTGTTGGATAAAAGTTAAGGAGGAAGAACCTTGAAGAGAAAACATAGCTGGTGGAAGTAGGAAATGTAGACAGTATGTTAAATATTATTTGTTTTGCTAATAATATGCAGATTTTCCTGATTCCTAATTTCCATTTTCAAAAGCATAATAAAGAAAGACTGCATGCTGTTTTACTGTTGGCTAATAAAAGCATATGCATATATGGTTTCCTACTTATCGGTACTGCACTGTGTCTAGTAATGGAACATGGTGACAGTGAGAAATCCCGTAGTAATACAGTGGCTCATGTTTTACTTATGCACTTTAGTGCAGAATTCCATAGAACTGTGATGTGACACTTGACGAGAGGATACAGCAAATGTAATTAAAGCACTTTGGCTTCAGTTGTGAACATGGTTCCAACACACCTTGCTTGCAGTTAAGTGTTAACCGAAACATCTTCTGTCTTGTTCCCTTCACTCATCTCCTTTTCTTGCCAAATCGTCCTTGACTGCACATCCCATACCATTTCTGTTCTTCACAATATTACTACTCTTACGTGATACCAGACTCAAGATGTAGGCAGCAGTTCAACCAGGGTAGTAAACCACACAACGAAGGAAGAAGGTTGAATAAAATTTAATAGCACACAGCTCCAAGGATTAAGTGCTTTCAAAAAAACTTATATATATATATATATATATATATATATATATATATATATATATATATATATACACCCCACCCTTAATTACATAACCTATAAATTCTTTACCTTAATTAAAAAACACAACAGTATTTTAAAGCAACACACAATATCAAATACCCAGCATTCAAATAAAATTGCATAAACACAAACACACTATATGCATTCCTGCGTGTAGCTCGCAAGACATTTCCCTGTGAGCTACATTGCCGAAACCAAATGGCTGCAGCAGCACTTTGAACAGAAATATTTTAACTGGTGGTGATCCTTACGGACAGCTGCCCAGCTGTATTCTAGCAGGGACTGCCGTACTAGATGTGTAACACATTCCGTATTCTCATTCAAGGAATGCATTCATTTTATTATTTATTTATTTTGTTGTCAGATGTTAAGTGATTAAATTAAAAGGGTCAATATGGAATTTTGTTTCATGAATGTACTAGTTCATAAGATGTGGTAAAACTGTTTTTTATGTATACATATGTATAAAGAAAATTTTGCATGTATTTATATGTATACATGAATTATACTATTCTATGTTTAAAGTATATGGTTACATCATATGTGCTTATTTTTTTATTTGATATATGTTTTCTTTTGAGTTGCATAGATCTGCACTATGTGGTTGCACTTTAAGACAATCAGTTAATAATGAATATTAGTACTTAATTGATTAATTGTATATAATTGTTTGCAGTGTTTGGTATATAAGGAGGTGATATTTTGCATTAAATTGTTCCATTTGAAGGTGAATGGCCGAGGTACAAGAATGTGCAAAAAAAGGAAAAACATCTTCCAGTGTTGTCCTTTCATGACGTTGTTTTGCACTGATGTCTTTCGTGTAGTGCCATATATGCCAGGGAGAGTAGGGCAGTGCATGTATAACATATAAAAGCATAGCTAGCTGGAGTTTTGTAAAGAATTGTATGTCATTTGACTCTCACACTGATTTGTACAAATGTTTGTGTTAAAAATATATTTAAGTTGCTTATATTAAAAATGTGTCAACAGTGGGTCTTGCTGGACAGAAAAGTGATATACATGTATGTCAGATAGTATTATTATAACCGATTATGTATATGTTTTAACAGAGAATTCTGGAAGGGAAGAGGTTAATCTCAGTCCAACTAATTTTGAAAAATAGGTTGAAAATTAAATGGGTTGGTTTAGACCATAAAGTTTTCATCTTCAGGTCTGATTGCAGCCAGAGACAAAAATGTATGGGAAAACCAGGACTAGGAATCTTACTGTACTGTCCTTAGGGGTGATCCCATACATGTCGAGCAGCGCACTTCACTGGCCCTTTTCAAGAGAAATCTTGACGAGTGGATGGGAAATAGAATGTTCACCCCGGGGATCACTCCAGTGACTGTACTTGATAGAGGCTCTGGGAACTAACGTCAGGTGGCAAGATGCCAGGGCACTTCTATGGGCTAGGCTTGTAAATGCTCTAGGGCCATTAGCCTAGTACACACCTACGAACCTATGAACTAATTTGCTACCCCAGAAGGGTGGAAGTTTTTGAAAATTTTTTATAGCTTTCAGGTGCAGCAACAGATCTTCGCAAAGCTCTGGGTGTGTACTGTACCAGAGTCAGGTGACCAGGTGTGATATCATTTTATAACCAGCACTGAAATTATTTTTTAGATATTAGTGAGAGATATTCCAGAACTCTCACAGCAGCACTTTGTTTTTCGGACCTTGTAGGAAAGATCTCTCACAAATGTTTCACACAAGCTCACACCTCATCTTGCCTTGCTGTAGTAAGTAACTTAAATAATGAACAGTAATTCTTTAGTGAGTCAGGAAAACATAGTGAGATTAGTTAAATATTGCTTTCCCTTCATCTGTGTGAATCTATCCAACTGTGTTATTTTTATATGTCCTGTTATTGAAGCTCTGGTGTTTATTTTAACTAGATATTCAGTATTCTCATGTTTTTTATTGTTTACTATTAAATATTTCTGTACCTTTCATTATGGCTGGTCTTTTACAGAATACTTTTAACATCTTAAGAGTATATTTGCTTATTTTAGTGACACTGTGGCTGCTCCTGAAAGCCTTGCTGTTTTGGTCAAACTCTTCCATTTCTATTAGTATTAATTTTACTCAGTATAATTGGGCGTCTTTGTAAGACCCCTAGATTAGCTGACTGGATGGGAGTGTGTTCCCTGTGTGCTCTTAAGGGAAATTATGCTTGGTGCAGAGAGCTGCATCTGAAAACACTGTGTGTATCCATTTTTGCTGCTAGTGGCCATCATTCACTAGTGTCAGTGGTAAGGATTAAGGCTCCTTGATTATTGGCCCAGAGTAGGGACCGTCACAATTGTGTTTGCCAATTTTTTTTTTGATGGAGTGATGTATCTGACACAATTTGGTCAACTAAACAGATGGTCGACACTTGTCAACAAAAGTTGCAGATCAGACAATTCTCAGGTTTGGGGATTTTGCCCTTTCCTCAGTAACTGTGCAACCATGGAGTTAGAATGTATAATTTGCAGAGGGTATGGGGGTGCAGGGGAGCTTTCCCCCTTGCAGAAATAAACACTGTTTTCTTTTGTCTTTTGTTGTTAACTGTTTGCATGCACCACAATTTTTGCTTGATGCATGCATAGTAGCATGCTGATGCGTATAATGTTGATAATTTGTTGTTGACATTAGTGCCATTCGACAAAGGTAAGTAAATAAATATATGGTGCATTAGATTTGGTAGTGGCACAAATTTATCTTGTACTGCGATGTTTGTTAAATTTCATTGGTTGTTACAGTGGTCAAAATTTATTACAGCCAAACTGCAACAGTTAAGCTGTAGTATAATTTGAGGAGTTATCCACTTTGTCTGAGTTTGTGCAAGCATGGAGTTAGTGTATTTAATTTCATATTTTTTTTTTAATTATGAGATCACTAAGGCAAGCTATTGGTTTACATTTGCGATCACCATAACTGTAGATCCATGTTGTTTGATTTTCATCTGGTTCAACACATGGGTTGTCCGATCCAATCAGATCTGACCTCAGCACCATTTCTGAAGCTTCACAGAACCAGGTCTCTGACTCCAACCCTATCCATAATTTCCTCCACTACTCCCCCTTAGTAATTCAGATCCCATTTGCGGCCTAACACAACAGAAGTGTTTTATAAGGGCTCTACATCAAAAAGTGTGCCCTTTGCTGTTTTAGATTTCTTCCACAATGTCCTGTCCTACCAAGAGACTTGTCTCTACAGTTCTTTTCTTGGCTATAGCTGAAAAATACATAGTTTATAAGTAGTTATCATTAGCATTAGATGTTTTCCATAAGTCTGATAGGATTTATATATATATATAGGTAGATTGTTGAAATTGTTGGTGTGCTTTAACTTTAAAAAAAATTGATTGCATTCTGCTGTGTTTTTGTGTTGTTGGTTGTTCTTTGGTTGTGTTTCCAGAATGTCTGAAAGCCAGGGCTTTAAGAAATGTGCTAAATGCAGGCACAAAATCCTCCCTCAGGATTGGCATTCATTGTGTGTCTGTTGCTTGTGTGCTGTCCATCTTGACTTAAACTGTGAAACCTGTGCCTCTCTTGGCATGAGGGGTCTCCAAACATGCAGAGAAAAAAAAAAATAATTGCCAAAGGCCTTCTTCCTGCACAGACAGGGTCTTCCCTTCCAGCTGCCTCCTCTTCATCCATTGCTGTTTCTTCCACAGCCACGAAACAGGACAAAACCAAAGACATGCAAAAAGAGACAATTGAGAAGAAAGGACTAGAAAAGGAGAAGAGAGAATAAGAAAAAGAAAAGTTAGAAAAGTCCAGGAAGCATCACTGAATCCCGCTGCTTTGGTTGGTTTGCATCCCAAAACTCCTAGGAGGTTGGATCTGTCAGTTTTTCAGACCTTACCAGCCTCTCCACTGCTCCAATTCTCCCTGGGACCGGTGAGTCTGAGACTACACTCTCCAGTATTGCAAGACAAAAGATATTCTTTGTGGCTTCTTCTGTTCGATCATCTAAAATCTTTACAGAGCAAGATGTTGATAGAATGATTACCAAGTTCTTGCGAGCACAAATTTAGCTTGAGGTTCTCTTGGTGCCTTCACCTGTAAGTGGTACTTGTCCAGCAACCCTCTTGTTCGCTGTCTGATACTGGTCCGTCCTTCGAACCCAGCTATCCTGGATCCAACCTTCCCCTAGTGCACCTTTGTTGGAGTCAACAAATTACGATGCTTCAACTGTGACAATATCCCTATCTCTTTCACCTCTGACTTGCACAGATCAGGAAGAGTCTCAGAGCCGAAGCATCAGTGCCGGGACACAAGGTGATGAGTTAACTCTGAAGTTATTGGAGCTGTCTCTACTTATTGGGGCCTTGGCCCTCAACAGCTCAGATCCAAAATAAGCCTTGGGGTTGAGCTCCATCAATACCAAAAAGTCTCCTCCTTTGGACAGGATAAGATATCATTCAGGGCCAACTGCAGCTTTGGCCTTCAAGGCTTTTCAGAAGGTTTTGACTGTGCCAAAAGGTAAAGTTTGGCACCACCCAAACCTCAACAGGATTGTGCTTCTTCTCCCCTTCATTCTATCTGACAGGGGGAGTTAGTACCATGAGCTTCCAAGACTGTTCACTTAGTGAGTTCCCAATCTGATTCCTTCCTGACTGATCATCCACCAGTACTTGTTCACAGACAACAAGTGTGCAAAGGGGAGCACATAGACTCATCCCTAGAGTGTTTCACTGAAGACATGGATCTGTATGAAGGTGAAGGTGAAGGCTCTCCAAGATCCCTTTCTTAAGATTTCACCTTCTGTGAGATCCTTGAATTGATAAAACAATGAAGAGGATGGTTCACAAAAACCCTTCACCAGACTAGACTGTGTTCTTGGAGACCTTTTGTTCCAGCTCAACTTCATCATGGGTAGTGCCACCTATTGATCCACTTATTAATCTTATGGCTCAGTGGGCATGGAAGTACCCTTATGTGGTGGAACCCATACCAGGGAAACCAGATAGGATCTTGGCAGCAACTAAGGACAGAAAGCATTGGAGTAGAGGTCCATCAGTAAATGCTATGGAGGTAGAGGTGGCCACCAAGAAGGAATTTTTAAGCAAAAGCTGCTCTGTCCACCCCCCATTGGACAGGTTTGGGAAAAGGACATAAGATTCAGCAACCCTTGTCCTCCTAGCACTGAACTATTTGGTTCATGTAATATGATTCCAGAGAGACTTTACTAAATAGCTCTCCAAGGCTCTGTCCAGTAATGGATCTTTCTATTTTCAAAACCAGTTGTATATCAGTGTTGTGAATTTTTAACACAAATTTTCTTTTAACAGAAAATTTTTAACACAAATTTTCTGTTAAAAGAATTCAAATAAGATAAATAAAAGCTTAGTTTACTTGTAAGATGTTTAAATATGAGCAATTTAGGTGGAGATGATACCCCAAGCTGTGTCTCGAATAGATCACCAAGTACAGTGAAGTACTTGAAAAAAATCATGTCAGTTCTGGACTAGAGATGGCTAGGATTCTTACAAAGCTTCAAAATGCACTACACAACTGATTTACAAAGTATCAGTTGCCTCTAAGAAGTCTTCAGAAACAGATGAATGACAAAAAAGTTAATGGCTGCCAAATGAAAGGGACCAGCATTCAAACCTGTATCTTGCTGTATCAATGCTGTAGCACTGAGACACTGCATGGGATTTTATCCCAAACACATTCCCAAGAGAAGTCATATTTAGAGTAATTCACAATCCTGAGATACCTTTAAGTAGGTATTTCCTTCAGCTTGAAGTCCTAAAACCACCTTTGTATTTAGTGCATTGATGCCCTTCAGCATTAATTCTGGGTAACCTTTTGGGTTACAAAAATGATTTAATGGCTTTGTTGGTGCTAAGAAAATATTTTTGTTTAACTTGACATTGTATTTCTTTGCAAAAATGGTAAATCAGTTGAGAGGCTGTTCACTTTCATAATCAGAGCCATACCTCTCAACTGCAGAGATTTTCACAGAATGTCCAGATTTTTGCCTCATATTTTTGGTGTGTTCCTCCTAAAATCTGTACCTTTCTGGCAAATAGCTGAGGACTGACGTCATTAAATAATGACAGACAATTTGAGTTTGATTCCACATCCTTCAGAAATTTCATGCTAATGCAAAAGCTATTCTTCTGTCAACTTCCTAAGTTTGTAAGAGCAGTATTTAAAATCTGTTCCTATTTTGTCATTTTAGGCTTTGTCCAGATTTTTGCTGTAAGAGGTTGAGAGGTATGATCAGAGCTCTGGCCAACAGCTTGCATTTCATATTATATAGTGTTGTCACTTTCTTTTTCATGATGGGAAAAACTATGATGACATTAAGACCAAAGAAGTTTGTTTGTGTCTTTCGGCTTTTCCCGGTTAGGGGTCGCCACAGTGGAACTCCGGTCCGCTAATGATTGGCAGTTGATTTTACGTACCGGCTTGCCAGGCCTGATGCACAACCTTCAACGAAGGTACGCCCATTCACGCATGTCTTCACGCAGAAGACGCTGTAGCTGAGAATCGAACCGGACAGCGTCTTACTGTGAGGCGACAACGCTACTGCAGCACCACCACCGCGGGTATAGATAATTAAGCCCAGACAATATCCAAATGCTTAATGTTACCATGTAATACTAGCAAACCCCCATCATTATTCAAATGTTAGTAAAATGTACTGTCTAGTGGCATTATGTCTTCTTTTTCTTTGATCTGCAATTAGGTACTCCACTGTGAAAAGATATTTCTTGAAGTAATTCTGGGATGGAAGAGTCAGGAGGGGAAAAGTAAGCCAGGGTATTGTTTGCAAGGCTGTCAGAATGGCATTATGAAAGCCACACCTGGTCTTATTGCTGTTGTTCCATATATGGTTGAATAGGAGGTTCGAGGTACTTTCCTCTAATTGTAGACATTTTGACACAAACCATCTACAAATTAGTGCAGGATATAGATGGACAGACATACAGAAAAATATATAATATTGAATGAATGAGTGAATGCTCTTGTCTCCCAGTAAAATCTTGCAGTTTGTTTAGGTTCTTCGTTATTCAGTCATAATGGAAATTCCATTCTCCAGGTTCCTCAACTGAAATATTGAAGTAGCTTCTTTGACCCATGACTGCTGATATGTTTCAGAATAACAGCCTTTTGCAAAATGTTTCTTCACAGCTTATAAAGATAAGTTTCCTGCTTCCTCACTGTGGAAGCTGTAAGAAGTGTGTTAATATTCCCAGAATGAAATCACATGCTACACATGTTTATTATTGGTCTGAACTGGAAAGCCAGAATTCTTCAGCAGTTTTCTTTTTTTAAAATAAAGCCTGTTGCTTCATACATCGTTGATGTGATAGTGGCAGAATCTAGTGCAAATTGTGATGTGTCAGGAAAATGTAAACATGAAACTAAAAATAAAGTATCACTTGGATATTAACGTTTTTGGAAACTTCAGACTGAATATCTTTGTTGAGCATGGCTACAGTCATTCAAAGATTATGATTCTGAGAATGTTGCAGTTTAAGCCACATGATGGGCTGTATCCCTCCACTGACTAGATTTATTGAATATAATTTTACAGACAAAAGAGAACACTGTTATGTTGGCCATCTGACTGTAAAATGCTGTTCCACAGATTACATGATTTATGAAATATAACTTTGTAGAGTGTGGAAAAATACAGGTTGTTAGCATACTGTGAATATTTTTGTCCTTGTTACATTGTGTTTACAGGATGATAGTATGCAGAGAACATTTTTGGTATTTTTTTGTGGAGTCTTAAGTAACTTGAGGTCTTTTGCCAAGTGAGGGGATTGGAAGATTCATCAGCTTCTGTTGCAGAATGGCAGTTACTGCATGCGTTGTACTAGACTGTAGTGGGGAAGGGAGAGCTGAGTCACAGGCTGTGTAGTGACTGAAAGGACCAGACTGCAGATGCATGCAAAAGAAGTCCAGTACCTTTGCAAGGTAGCTGGGCTCCCACACTGTAATCCCACTCAAGAAGAAGAACTCGGGTTACAACTGCTGTTCTCTAGTGCTGACAGAAGTCGGTCTAGGTGGCTTAAACACCTACTAATAGAAGTATACCGTGCACAGTCCACTAGTATGAAGTGCCAGTGCAGACCCAGGACAAATTACAGGGGTTATTATATGCTTCAACTTGCTAGGGGAAAATGCATCATACACAGTGAATCAGAGACTGTTGCCTGGGACAATGAGGTCTGATCTACCCTTCCCAATCTGCTACAACTGTGGTTTTTACAAAGGCAAATGTTTTATAAAATGATAATAATCTACATCTTGCAGGTCATGGTTTTTACAAATGTCCATTCCAGACTTTTCTCAGATTTAAACTGGAAATTCAGAATAGTGTTTTAGAAGTAACAATTGCATTGTCAAAGGAATTTAATTTTGTAGTCTACACAGCATTACAGCTAAGATTGTGTTTAGGCAGTAGGATTCTGTATATGTAGTTATTAGCTCACTGCTCCTTTTCTTGTATTTTGTTTAATAGGTCCCTCCTTTCATCCTGGATCTGGAAGACGAGCATTGCTGGCTGAGGATACTTCCTCTGGTCTCAACTGAAGCAGAGGCCAACTGTATTATCTATAGCAAAGGTCAGTGCTCAACCAAATACATTGCTAGGAATTTGTACATAAGTGCTGTATGTTGTTACATGTCCTGTAGAACTCATGGTTAAGAATGCAATAAAGTGTGGTGGAGAATAAGGAAGATAGCAAATACTTCCTAATTCCTTTCTGGCATAATTTTATGTGCAAAGACAGTTCTCATAATAGGGAAGAGCTGTATTTTGCTTATAGGGAGAGCAAGAGATTTCATTATCCTCATTGTACAGTGCCGTCATACTTCATGCACACATAGGTTCATAGGTTCATACTAGGCTATCTGCCCTAGGGCATTTATAAGCCTAGCCAGAATGTGTTTGGCTTTCTCCACCCATTTTAAATTAATTTTGCTATGCCCTTTTTCGAGGTTAGTATACTGTGTCTCTGTCTAACAGTGACACAGAAGTGATACCCGGGGCAAACCTACGATCTCCCATCCACTCATCAAGATTCCTCTTGAAGAGAGTCAATGAGGGACTCTGCCTAACCTGGAATGGGATTTTATTCCAGAGTGAAGGGAGCCTCTGGGTTATGAATCTGTCCCTCCAGCATGTCCTATTTATTTCAGTGCTGAGGTTCAAGTCTCTCGAGCGCGTAGCTCGATGGGATTTGGATTTTCTGAGGTGCAGCATGTCCATTAATTCCGGGTTGGACATGACTTTATACGTCAGGCACAGATCGCCTCTGAGCAGGCGGTATGCCACTGAGTAGAGCTGGAGTTTCTTTAACTGGGCAGCATATGGCATCTGTTTGAGCCCTATGATCCTCTTGGTGAGGTACTTTTGGGGTCTTTCCAGTTGCTGCAGGTGTCTGGTAAGATACATCCCGAAAGGAGCATTGTACTCAATTATGGGCCTGATGAGGGATGGGTAAAGAGGCACGATGACCTCCCCTGATATAGATGTGAATCCCTTCATGATTAGGTGGGCTATATAAAATGTTTTTCTAACCACTTTGGCCACGTGGTTGTCAAATGAGAGATTGCTATCAACATAGAGAATATACTGGGTCTGTTATATGATAAGTGAAATACACTACTGTAGCTGCGGGCTTTGTGGAACACAAGGATGAATCTCTGTTAGACTGTCCAGGTTTGGATAATGGCTGGGAAGCTGGAGGGGCGAGTTAGTGGGTGGAGAGAGCAGCAAAACTATCTAGAATATCATGAAGTGAGGGAATGGTGGCTCTGGTCCTCTGCTTTGCCAATGTTAAATGATGGCTCAGAGTTTAAACAGTACAAAGACCAGGAATGTGCCTACCTGTCAAGCAGTGCAATGAATAAACTGAAGGCAGTACTAGACCAAAATATTGGAGTGTGCATGATCCTGTGGGATTACCAGTGCAGGAAAAGGGAATCAACCAGCCGGTGGAGACTCTGGGCCAGAAGTAAAAGCATTTACTTCTTATGGCTGCCTGTATGATGAGTTTCTACTTGCCCTGGTGCAGGGAAAGGTGTGACAGAGAATGAATGGGCAGATGGAAGAGTGGAACAGGCTTGATGGACAGTAAACATGAGAGACATACTAACAGAAAATATGTCATACTCTACAGATTTAGTGAAAAAAGTTAGATGATAAATGGCAAAACCACAAGCCACAGAACATGTTCCCTGTTCCTACACTACAAGATATGCCATTTGCCACTCATGCAGAGCTCCACAGTTTTCCTTTTTGTCCATTTTTCTTGTTTTCTGTGTGCATTATTTTTATTTAAAAATTCCCTTTTGTACTTTTTTAGTTTGATGTAGTGTTTCCCGTTCATTTAAAAGTGGTGTGGTAATTGCAGTTTTCTGTTGAACACTGCTTTATATTTAGGTTAGATACATTTTTATGAATGGATTATCTCATTGGTGATTTCCTCTTAGAGTTTTAAGGTAAATTGTTGTATGAGTTGAGGTGACCTTGTGGTATTATTGTAGTAGGAGAGATACCTATTATTCAGACTTTTTAGTCTTATAGTTTAATATTTTGAGTACGTTTAATCTTGCATAGTGTAGATTCTTAGATTAAAGGTCAGACTGCTATAAGTACAGTTTTTCAAATGCTTGTTGTGACTTCATACGTTCATAGGTGTTTACTAGGCTAATGACCACACATTTCAAGAACATGGTTTTATCAGTCTCACAGCTGGAATTGGAAAATAATCAAGGAAAGAACTACTTCCTTAAGCATTGCCTGGCAGAAAGTAAATCAAGTTTTTCAAGTATAGACATCCTATATAAATAGTTGGTTTTGTAATGTTTGTTTTTGGAATTGTTTCTCTACTTTAAGCTTTAACTGTATAAATGTTTCTTTGATATACATACTGTAAATATGTTTATGTTTCTAAAAATCATTAAAAATTTATTCAGTAAAAAAAAAAAAAGCTAGCCATGCATTCCAAGTCTCTGACAAGTTCTTGTACCTCTGATAAGTGTAAGCAGGGGCTTGGGAGATGAACCATTTACAGACTGCCTGTGTCCATTAGAGACATAGGTGCTAAACCAGGGATGAATTTCCTGTTCCCCATCCAATTGTCCAAGTTGCACTTGAATTGGGTTAGGGACGGGGAACCTGTTCCAGAGAAGGGGTACTATTTGGAATACATACCTGTCTGTCCAGCAGGACCTATTTATATCACAGATAGAATGGGTAATTCTGATGCTGTTTGATTTACAGATGTGCTGGAAGTCCATTAAGGTGGGATCTAACAACGCCTTGTATGCAAGGCATAGATCTCCCCTCAACAGTCTGTAGGAGACAGAATTCAGGGATAAGGCCTTGAGGTAGTCTGCATAGCACATGCTACTTACACCCTGTATTCTTTTAGTGAGGAACCTCTGTGGACATTCCAATTGTTGGATGTGCCTAGTTAGGTACATACCAGAGGGGGCATTGTACTCGATGATAGGTCTGATGAACACCGAATACAGTGGAAAATATATATATATATATATATATATATATATATATATATATATATATAAATTCCATTGGTTTGGTTAACAGAGACTTTTGTTGACATGTTTTTAATCGACTGAACATATAGTCTACACATGTGCAAAATCAACAATCTCCAGGTAGGGGAGTATTCCTTTTCACCAGGAACTGTGTGATCTCAGAGGTAGTATATATAATTAGCTGAGGATGTGTGGGATGTATTTCCCCACATGGGTGGATGTTGTTTATGTTTTTTAAATATTTGCATGGGCCGAGAAACAACCTTGGTGCAAGTGTACTTGGAAATCTTTGTTTCTGACATTGAGTGGCTTACCTTCAGGATGTCAACATTCGTGTTAGTCAGTCAACTGAAGGTCAATCATATGTGTGTGTGGTGTGTGTGCATGCATGCGTGCATGTGTGTGTGTGTGTGTGTGTGCGCACACACACACACACACACACACACATCACGGGGGGGGGTTCTTAGAGATTTACAGATGACATTTTTGCAAAACCTCAATTAGAATTCAAATAGTAACTACAGTTTGCATTTCTTGTCCTATATATGCCCAGAAAGGGGACTTCAGTAGACCTGAGGATAAAGGGAAGGCCTCTGCAGAGAGAGATTCCTTAGCTTAAACCTTGCTCAACAAAGTTGAAAAAATGTGCTTCAGCCATAGACAGATTATTTAAAACTGGCCATCAGGCTAAGTACTCTCTTTATGTATGCATAATGTGTGTGTGTGTGTGTGTGTGTGTGTGTGTGTGTGTGTGTGTGTGTGTGTGTGTGTGTGTGTGTGTGTGTGTGTGTGTGTGTGTGTGTGTGTGTGTGTGTGTGTGCGCGCGCGCGCAAATTTAATTGATTGGGTCACTTTCTAGCAAACTATGATCTTACAAATCCACAAATCTACTCTTCGTGGTCAGTCATATTTTATAACAAGCCCTCAGTCTTTATGTCCTCAGTGTTAGCTGTGTTATTTAAAGGGTACATGGGGTAAGATCCCTGCATGGGAAGCTTGATAAACTTACCCTAAGTTGTCTATTCAAATATATTCAGTTGGAAGAGTTTTCTAGGATTGTGGCTTACAGAAAAATGAGTTGATTGATCGTACCATGTTTTCCTATGTGGGGGGGGCCTTACCCTACATACATGGGGGCCTAGATAGACTGTGGTATATTGCATGTTGTAAAACAGTATTTGATATATGGCTGTTTGATAACACAGTGAACAAGGGGAGTAGTGCAGAGTATGACAGAGCTGTTGGCAGCAGACAGCAAAAAGCTGTAACTCTGTATAGATATTTGCCAGCAGTCCGTTTGGAAGATGTTTTTACAGAGATCAAGTCATTAACAAACTCCAATATAACAGTAGCTCTTTTTCGCATAAATGTGCAGGAACCAGTGGGAACGTTTTGAGGAAGTTTTAAACACTGTTGGTGCTGGGCAGTGGGAGAGTATTTATTTGGACTTGCTAAACAGTCTCATAGAATTTGCAGCTTCAAAAACATTTAACAGAATTCAGGTTTGCATAGGCAATCTTTGGTGGTACTGATTAAGTTGTGGACAGTGAGCTTTTGCTTACTTGTGATTTGTACGTTACCTACAAGTGGGGAATTAGGTCTCCGGACTGTATATGCTGTCAGAATATTATCAGATAAAGAGTTAAATATGGCTATTGTAGGTCTAAGTGGTTGCTAAAATGTTAGACTTAATGCATTCTATATGTTCTCCAGTGTTTCTTCCATTTTGATTTCTAGTATCACTTTATTGTGTAAAGTTATACCACTTGCAATCTCTTGATTGTTCCTAGACTAATATGTTTATTATTTTACTGTCTTTTATCCTGCCGTGACTTTTTTTTCTTAGAGCTAAAGGTACTGCAGTGCAGACAGGAGCAGGAAATGTTTCTTCTTTCAGTAACCAATATCCAAGACAAAGTGCCGCAGTGTCAGCTTCTTTAACACTGTAGCAGACATAATGTGAAACTATGGTCACTGTGTGTTGCTCTTCTGGCTTGATGACGTTGTGCATGCCACCAAGTGTCAGACCATCACCATAGTATAAGGTTATTGCTGCCAGTGTGCAGCTGCAGACATGATCTCATCATAACCTGCACAACTGTTTACAGTAATCAAGGGTATCAAGTTTTTATTCTTGTTAAAAAAAGAACAAAGCAGATTCAGGGCAGAAGATCAGCTGCTGTGTGTGCTGTATACTTTATTGGAAGTGTAAACCATAGCTCTTTTGACAGCTAAGTACTTGTCCTATAAATATGCCAGAAAAACTACAACACTGCATTGCAAAACTTTAAAAAAATTAAACCTAAAAAAATTCAAAATGTTTGATTTTTCTGTTTATTTAATAGTCACAGTCATTGTCTGAAATGTGTGTCATGTCAGTTACCTTACTTTTTTCTTTATTGAATGTTTACTTTTTTCTTCTTCAGAACAGTGAATAAGTTGTACTCTTACACCCTTTCTTTAGGTGGTGAGATTTGGTGTAAGATGACAAAAGCCGTCTCTGCAGGAGAAGACATCATTGCAACCCTTGTGGCTGAAAAGCCAAGGGAGACAGCTGCAGCAGTGAATCACATGGTAAAATCAGAGCCAGAGGACTCGGTGTATTCTGCAACCTTGCCTTCAATGTCTGATATTCAGCTTCTTCCACAACAAGCTGGCATGGCAGCCATATTGGCTACAGCTGTTGTCAACAGTAAGTGTAGTACAGCTAACTGTTCAGTGGTTGTTGGATAAGCACTACCGTTCTGCAAAAAGTTACCAAAAAGTTTGTAGTTGTAGAATTGGTTGGTATTATATGTCCACAGTGAGGAAGTATCACAAGTTATATGTATGTAAAACAGAGAGGAAACAAATATTAAGTCTTTTCGGCCATTGTTTTTATGTCCATGTATGTGAGACACTGACCAGTGTTTAAAATCAGTCATAGAAATCTGTGAGGTTTCCCTCAGGGGAAGCATTGAATATCCAA
The DNA here is from genome assembly GCF_019279795.1 of Protopterus annectens. Lineage (NCBI taxonomy): Eukaryota > Metazoa > Chordata > Ceratodontiformes > Protopteridae > Protopterus > Protopterus annectens. The sequence goes on from NC_056742.1 coordinate 10,481,282, forward strand.
GGGGCAGTTTCTGCCAGGAAGAGGGGGTTGTTTGATGCCTTCTGGTGACACCTGAAGGGAAATGTACCAGCCTGTGCAACCCTAGTGTACTGGTTGTTCCTCTGCCTATTTGCATCTGGAAAACTTGACACATCTCTGCAAGCAGTGTGATCTACTCCCACTCCTTCCACTTGAAATTCTTATTTCTGATGGACCTATAGCAGTACTAATTCTATGTTGACTCTAGTAGCTATGGTGGTCGAGGCAGAAACCGAGATGACCTGGCATTACCTAGTGGGCTCATACGGCCAACATACAAGGTAGAATGATGGCAGTGAATGGTTCAAGTCAACTTGTGTATGTCAGGCCTAAAGGTAAAAAAGCACTGCATTAGTGAAGTACCTCCGAGTGGAATCCAGAATCTGAGCTTTGCTTTAGGAAAATATGGGCAAGCATGATTCTAGCCCATGAGTGTGCATGAAATCACATCCCTCATTCATCTATAGCACCACATGCTGAAGTCCAGTTATTTGAGAGTAGAGAAGAGGAAATGCGTACTTTCAAAATGTCTGTTCCCAAGTTTGAATGAAAGCTGTGGTGTCTCTCAGGTTTGATTGTGACAGCGATATTGCGTGTTGGCCTGAGGCCGTAAATTACTTAAAAATGTTGATGGCTTTGGAGACCTTGAGTACTGCAGAAGCCAAATGTTGTACTGCTTGAGAACCATGAGGGTAAGTAAGGATTTCACTGCGAATACAGTAGGTTCCAGGTGGTAACAACTGTAGAGATGGGAAAGGAGCACAATAAGAAGCATATGTTAAAAAAAATACTTCCAATTTGATTTATGGTTAGCAGCACTGTGCAAGAATGAATGTGTGATCCAAGTGATAAATGTTTCAGCTGGAGATTGTGTTTACTAATTGGGCACAACTTGATAGGCAGTATAACTAGAACTCCTTTGAGGCTGAAAGAATATTTTGTTAAAAAATGTGAAATGGCTGATTACCCTATCTAACTGTACCATGAGCTGTTTTTTCCTGCACCCTCTACATGTTATTACAAGTGCAGCCACTTGGGGATTTATACACTTCCACTTCTGTGCACTCTTGAAAAAAAAACTTCTCTATTCCAGTGCTCGTAGGATAAATGTTGCCATATTTTTTTCTTTTTGTCCACAACTATCGCTGTTAAGTCTCCCTGTTTCCAGGACTGTAGAGCACATCATTGGAAGCTTTCTTTGTAGGCTAGACACAATACCTTTCCTCTGCTCCACAGAGGCTTCCTGAGGGCACAGAAGGAGTGGTCTTTATTGTTCTGGTGACTTCACTCTGGTCTCATCACCATTTGCTTCAAGTTGATGTACAGCTCCTTTACAGATTTCAGCTTTAGCCAAATGAAAGACTTTCCTGCTACACAAACGTAAATAAATTCTTATACCGTGACCAGAATGGACACCATTCTTAAGTCAGGGTACAATTAGAGTTCTTGAAATTTGTAAAGCTTGAGTCTTTGACACTTAAGAGTGCATCCACAGTGTACCCAGAATTGTTTCCTACTGCCATTCATATGGCATTACATGTAATGTTAAGTATGCTTCAAAAGTCTTTTTTATAAGTCACATTGCAGCTTGGATGTTTTTATCCCACATTGCTGTAGTTTTTTCTTGCAAATACTGTTATTTATGACTTTATGTTTCTCAGTACATAGATCACTTTTCTTTGACTACAGTATCTGGTTTTCTTGCTTCTAATTTATAACTGTCGGTATTATAAGATCCTGTGTGATTAGAAAGTCCTTACTTTCAGTAATGCTTTGTGGTTTATGTTTCCAGTGTTTCTCAGCTACTTGTACGTTGTAGTGTTTGCACAATCCCTGATGAAACAGTCTTGCCACATTATTATGCCTTCCAGTATATAAATCCTCATCCACAAGTATATCACAACCAGCAACAAGTAACTAAAACATACAATTCAGCAAGCAGCAAGATGTGCAAGTGTTTTCAGTTCTTGTCTTGGCAAAGCTCACCCTGCCTCCTTTTGAACCAGCTTCTTCTGCAGAGCTAAAATTTCTCTCCTGGAAGACAGCCTTCCTCCTGGCCATCACTTCAGCCAGAAGAGTCTCTTAGCTGCAAGCACTCATGGCAGTGGAACCCTTCATCATCTTGCATGTCTGTATCTCACTTTTTCTGTGCACTTTGTAAACCAGCATGTATGTAACTTGCTATTTGAGTCACCATTATTAGACTTTCATCGTTTGATTTAAATTCACCTCTCCTTAGCCATTCAAGTGTCATATTTTGATCAAAAAGTAGTTGTTCCAGGAGTTCTTTATACTGACTATAATTGTGGGGTATTCGTTTCTCTTTCCTTTTTCCTGGTCCTGTTCTTTATATTCATTCTTTTGTTTTTTGGCACTTTCTGTTGCTCCTGATTTTCATCTATGTCTGGTTTGATTTCCATCCCCACTGTTTTCCAAAATGTTTCTGTTAATCTGAATAAAAATGTCTTGTCTTCATGGTTTAAGAACATTCACTATGTTTGGATCTGATAATGTCAGTAAATATGTATGCAGTCACACAATTGCAGCCCTATACATATAGTCAGTTTTGAGGAGAACAATAGCTCTACAAACTGAGGGATATATAATCTTCCTGTACACTTGCTTTTATATTTGATGTGCACAAACCATTTTTTTAATCCAGGTGATCCAGTGCTTTTTGAGGCAAATTATTCACAACAAAACTATACGAACAGGAAGACCAACTTTGATTTATAGCATGAACTTTATTCCTAGATGTCAAGGTAGATGTTCTTTGTGTTTCACTGTTGCAGTCATCCCATTTGGGCTTTCCCTGCCAAGGTAGCCTTCGGCCGGCCTGAATACCAGAGACTTAGTATTTCTGCATCTTTTGCTGTCACATGAAGACTGACATCAGGTCATCAGAGGTATAAAGGAAGGCAGCCAATGCCATTACATCAGTCTTTCTTGCCGTGGAGCCTGAAGTAGAAGTTCACACCAGTGCCGGTCGGCCTCTACCTGAGTTTCATTTCCGCATTGAAGTTGAAGTCTTCGAAAGCTAAGTACCCCATTGGGGATCCTTTTTTATTGCACTAACCAATGTCAGAAAAAGTTAATTGTCTCACCTGTGGAAAGTAAATACCACACCGGGACTTCCACTCCTACTGCATCACTTGTCTAGGCCCAGATCACGACATCCCCTGTTGTCGGTTCTGTGCTTTGTTTAACACCAAAATTATTTGTCGTCAGGCCCTTATTGTAGCCAGATATTTCCGATTACAGTCCTCGAATTCCGATATGGCTTCCGTAAGCTGTCCGACAGCAGAACTTCTGAAAAAATGTAAAGATAAAAGACAGAGACAGACTGCACAGGACCAAACCTTCCGACGACGCTACCGCCATGCTGGTCGTCAGTCCTCCGGCATTCAGTGAGGCGCTTTCACAGCCCCTGATGCCCGCTTCAGTTAATTTGCAGGCTGCTACCGAGAACCTTTCAGTATGCCGCAGAACTGTTCTTCGACTAAGAATTCTGTGGTCGTCTCTACCTTGGATGGGTCTGGAGCCGCTGTGCAGGCACTGGCTTCCAAGGAAGTCCTTCGCAACACCGAATCCAGACATAAACTGACACCTTCTTTCACAGCTACCATTCTTTCTAAAACAACCGAGTTACTTAGGCCCAGGAGTCGAACCACCACAGAGAAACTGACTACCAGCCATTCTCTGGCGCCTTCTCCCTTGCCTCAGTCACAAATGCTTAAAATGGCAGAGGACGTTATCATGCTGATTAGGGGAAGCCAACCCACTCCCTCAAAAAGAAAAAGAGGTCCATCTCTAGTAGTTTTGTCTGAACAAGAGTCAGATGAATCTGATGCAGCTGACTTTGAAGGCTCTCTACATATGAGGATTTTGATGCACAGGAATCTGTTCCTTCAGCCTCTCCCCCAGAGGATTTTTCCTTTGGGGAAACCCTGCATACTTTAGGGGAGCATTTCAAACAGGAGAGTCAAGACTACATACAGTCTATAAAGAGACTCAGAGAGTTTGTGGACCTTCCACAGCACAGGCACTTAGCCATCCCCCCAGTCCTAGATGTGGTGGATGATGTCTTCCTTGAATCCAGCTTGACTCCAGACACCCTCCCTCCTGCTCCTAGAAAACCAGACGGGTACTACAGAGTCCCTGACTTTCACAACTATCTTTTTAAAAACCCAACAGCGGACCCTGAGGTCATTACTCAAGGCCCAAAAGGGGTTAAAGCTACTTCAGCTAAGAATCTCACCCCCTCAGACAGGGATTCCAGAGCACTGGACAGATGGGGTAAAAAAGTATACACCTCACCTACTCTTGCTATCAGGGCACTAAATTGTCAGTTCCATATGCTTAAATATCAGTAACATACCTTGGAACTCCTTAAACAAAAATATTTCCTCCTTACCTGCATGGGCAGAATCTAAACTTACAGGACTTAATGCACTCTGCTGGTTAAGTAACTAAACACACTTTGCACTGCAGTTTTGATGCCCTAGAAGCTTCTTGCAGGGCAGCAGTCACTGGCTCTGTCATTAGAAGACATGTATGGCTTAAGGAACAACCCCTGCCAGACCATGTCAAATCAAAATTGTTGGATGCACCCTTGCACAAAGATAACTTATTTGGTACTAAAGCAGAAGAGGTGTTAAAAAAGATGGAAGAAAAAGCAAAATCTATGCAGAATGTTAAAGATTTCTTACAGGTACAGTCCCCTAGGTTCAGCAGGCATTTTCCTTCCAAGCACTGGTCCTTTCCTACATCTAATAAGCAGGGCCAGCCTAGGCCCCGTGGAAACAGACCTCCAAGACAGCAGTCCCAGGGGTTGCAGAGATCTAAGCAGTGGACTGCCTCCACTTCAAAACCAGGGAGTTCTAAGCCACCCCCTTATGGTAAGAACTCACAATGACTCACCCCCTCCCGACCTCGCCTCTGCCCACCATCACATACCTCTAGGAGGAAAACTCTCCTTTCACTCAAGCACCTAGGCCACCATTACCAAGGACTAGTGGGTTCTGAACATTGAGTCTCAGGGGTACAGATTCTCCTTCCACACCCTTCCAACCCCCAAGAGGGTTCCCAGATCTACCACCAAATCAGTGGGCAGAGGCTCAAAAGCAGATCCATACCCTGCTCTCCTTAGAAGCAGTAGAACACGTTCCTGCAGAGCAGATAGGCCAAGGCTTCTACTCCAGACTTTTTGTAGTACCCAGAAAAGAGGGCACCTGGTGCCCCAACCTTGATCTATCCAGTCTAAACACCTTTCTGGTGATCCCAAAATTCAAAATGGTCATCCTCCAGCAGCTGCTACCCATGCTCTCCAAGGACGTTTGGCTAGCCACCCTGGACTTAAAAGAGTCCTACCTCCACATTCCCATCAGGGAGTCTTGCAGAAAATATCTTCGCTTCTGGGCAGGATCTCAACACTTTCAGTTCTCTGAGATTCCCTTTGGCTTATCTACTGCTCCCAGAGTTTTCACAAAATGCCTGGCTCTGGCCATTGCTTTTTGCAGACAAAGAAATATTCAGATTTACCCCTACTTAGATGACTGCCTTATTCAGGCAGACGGCCAAGAAAAGCTGCTCAAAGACCTGGCCTTTGTAAAGGACCTACTGACCTCCTTAGGGTACGCAATCAATGAAAAGAAATCTAAACAGGTACCCACCAAAAGGATAATCTTCCTGGGAGCAAGTCTAGACAAAGCATCCCAGATGGCATCCCTAACACCAGAGAAACAAAGTTTCCTATCAGCTTACTTCTCTCAACTGGCCACCAGGCACTAGCTTTCTGCAAGGGAAATCCTGCTAGCCCTGGGGTCATGGCATCTTGCATATTCCTTATTCCATATGCCAGACTGCATATGAGGAAACTTCAATGGTACCTAAAGAGCCTTTCCTGTCAACACTCTCAAGATCTGTAAACTCTTTTACCTATTATTCCTTGCTTGAGGAAGGAATTTCATTGGTGGGCAACAGCCTGCTCCCACAACAAGGGACTGCCCTTCTCCTCACACTCCGCTGCCCAGATCCTCACTACAGATGCATCAGACTATGCTTGGGGTGCACACCTGGGTGGCAGTTGCATACAGGGCCAGGGGAACACCCAGCAACTCCCCCTGCACATCAGTCAAAAAGAGATGATGGCTGTGCAACAGGCCTTGATAGCTTTCAGACTCCTTCTCTCTCCAGGGGTTCTCCTGATCAAAACAGACAGCAACACAGTGATGTCGTACATCAACAAACAGGGAGGGACTCACTCCTACCCATTCTACAGGCTGGCCATGACCCTTTGGTTTACAGCCTCTTCCATGCAACTACACCTGTTAGCACAGTACCTGCCAGGCCCCCTGAACTCCCTGGCAGACCAATTAAGCAGAAAACTTTTGGACCCCCATGAGTGGCAGTTCAACAAAAACACCTTCATACTAATAACTCAGAAATGGGGAACCCCAGAGGTCGATCTCCTTGCCTTCCACACCAAGCATCAGCTCAGCAAATTCTGCACCAGGGAGCATCACTGCATGGCATGGAAAGTGGATGCCCTGTCCTTCCCCTGGGTAAACCTCTCGGTCTATACCTTTCCTCCCCTACCCCTCATTTTCAAGGTACTGATCAAAGTAAAGGAGGAAAAACCAAGGACTATTCTCATAGCTCCAGACTGGCCCAGACAGCACTGATACCCCTTGCTGCACAGCCTGTCCCCACTGCCCCCATGGAATCTTCCTCAGATCTCCAACCTCCTAACCCAGAGTGAAGGGGAATTCATGCACCCCCTCCCCAATTGCAGACACTCAGTTTGGCTGCTTGGTTTATACCCTGACCCCTGACCAATCTGCCATCCTCGGTAAACAGGTTCTGAATGGTATCTGAGAGGCCAGACGCCCTAGCAACAGAAAGTCTTATGCAGATAAAGGAAAAGGTTCTGCACCTGGATCCAGGCTAAGGGGGGCCAATATGGCACAGCCCTCCATCCCTCTTATCCTGGATTACTTAGCTGACCTACTACACAGTAGTCTCTCCTTCTTCTCTATAACAATTCATGCCTCTGCTCTTTCACTCATTTTCCCACTCAGCACCTCTTTTTTCACACCCTCTGATCAAACAGTTCCTCAGAGGGGCTAACAACTTGAGGCTCCCCAGAAGGGCACCAACACCAGCTTGGGACTTTAACCTTGTCTTGGGAAAGCTCACCCTGCCTCCTTTTGAACCAGCTTCTTCTGCAGAGCTAAAATTTCTCTCCTGGAAGACAGCCTTCTTCCCGGCCATCACTTCAGTCAGAAGAGTCTCTTAGCTGCAAGCACTCATGACAGTGGAACCCTTCATCATCTACCATGCAGACAGGGTATTTGCCCACCTTCTTTCCTAACCCTCAAAACAAGGGGGAAAGGATTCTGCACTCTCTAGATGTGCACAAACACCGCAGGTACTATCTGGGCAGGAATAAACCCTTTTCAGAAAATCTGATCAACTGCTGGTTAACTTTGCTTCAGGGGCAGAGGGCAAAGCCATCTCGAAGCAAACCATTTCCAAATGGATAACACACTGCATCCATTTCTGCTACAAACAGCATGGCAAGCCTCCCTCCAAGGGGGTCAGGACACACTCCACCAGAGCAGCCTCCACCTCTGCCGCTTTCCTCAGAGGAGTCCCCACCTGGGCATCTGTTCACACCTTTACCAAACATTGCCACCTGCCTCTCTTTTCCAAATCCAGGGCAGGTTTTGCCTCTGCAGTCTTGCAGGGCATGCTAGTGAGCCCCTAGCTTCCTTGACTGCCTCCACCCATTTCCTCAGCTTTAGGAATCTACCCAAATGTGATGACTGCAACAGTGAAATATGAAGAACACAGTACAGTTGTGTACACTTACCATAAATGTATATGTTCGAGTGTCTTTACTGTTGCAGTCCTGATTTCCCTCTCTCCATCCCCCTTTTTCTTTTTATTACCTTTCTTCCTTGTTGTTCTCCTTTACTTACAAGGGACATACTGGTATTTATTTTCCACTGGTGGGGTTCTGCCACCAGAACCTGGCCTCCTATTTTGGGGGCTCCTGACCAGTTAGGGCAAGAAAAACTGATGTAATGGTGTCGGCTGCCTTCCTTTACACCACTGACAACCTGACATCAGTCTTCACGCGACAGAAACTGATGCAGCAATACTAAGTCTCTGGTATTCAGGCCAGCCGAGGCCTACCCTGGCAGGGATAACCGAAATGTGATGACTGCAACAGCGAAGACATTCGGAACATCTACATTTATGGTAAGTGTACACGACTGTACTTTTCCAATATTAGCTTTAATTTTCGGAAGCACTCTTTACTAATCTTTAATAATAGGTTCATAGGTGAATACTAGGCTAATTACCTTGAAGGTTCATATTAAGTCTAGCCAATAACCCAAGGTGAGCATCAAACCCTGTTCCTTGTGCCTATGAGGGAAATATTTTAACATTTATAATAAAAATATAAATATTGGCTGTTTAAATGCGCTCCTTTAGATGTAAAGTATTTGAATAAAAATAATGAGGAGAGCGTAAGGCAGATGTTTGATTTCACAGTTCAAGATATGTTATCTGTACGCCAGAGGCAAAGAGTTTTTAAACGTTACCAGTTTAACTAAAAGTTTTCAAGCGTTACCAACTTAACCAAGTTGTTTAATCAACCAAGTCTTCCAAGCAGATAATTTTTAAGCGTTACCAGCTTAACTGAAATTTTTAAGCATTACCAGCGTAACAGAGTCGTATAATCGACCAAGTCTTCCAAGCAAGTATTCCAAACAATGCGACGTTAACAGCATTCCACTTCTCGGCCAATAAATCCCTTATATGAATACAGCAACGTTCGTTTCACCTCATTTCTCCAACAAAAAAGCGGATTGACCAAGATAGTAATCCAAAAGCCTTATGTTTATTTAAAATACAACAGATTGGCAAGCGCTTTCACCCGCAGGCTTCATCAGGCCACGTATAACAGATATACATTTCAAATTAATTTATAGTTTAATTCATGTCAACGTCACTTCCTTTAGTTAATTCATCACTTCACCCACATTACTAGGCTTACGCATTTTTATGTATATTATTAAAAAATCAATATGCAGAGAAGTTGCAATAAAAGCATCATCATTCTAAATACTTAATGAAAGTTTACAAAAAACATACTCTAGGTTAAAATGACAACATAAATACATAAAATAAATCAACAATTTCACTTATATGCATTTTAGCACTTTTCATGCACTTTTATATAAACTAAATCAGTATATGAAAGCTGTATTATTATATGCATTATAAAATAGTGTATTTAAATTAAAACTTAATATAAATATATAACATGTATGTATCAAACCTGGAAATAAATATTATAAGTTAATATAAATGTTAATATAAATAAATGATTTAGTGGGCTCTGGCTGGAAAATATTCCAAATTAAAAGTGCACATATAATATAAATGATGATGTGCACTCAGGCTAGATGGTAGGCAATATTAAAAGTAGACATATGTTAAATACTCGAATAATAAAGTGTCACCGTATTATTTTAAAAATAAAATGAATTAATAGATAAATAAACAATTTTTGCAGTACTCACATAAAAAATTTTATAAAAAATATTATTAGATAATTATGTGAAGAGCATTTCTTTCTACAAGCTTAAAATTCATATCAAATATTTAGAGCTCAGTGATGTACATATGGTCATGTCACTAAAATTCATTACATAATATGTACCTAACAACCTATCATTGTACTGTCTACTATTCCATAAATATTTATCTAATGTATTTATGTATATATATGATAATCAATACACTTTACATATATATGTTTGATACATACATGTTATATATTTATATTAAGTTTTAAATACACTATTTTATAATGCATATAATAATGCAGCTTTCATATACTGATTTAGTTTATATAAAAGTGTGTGAAAAGCGCTAAAATGCATATAAGTGAAATTGTTGATTTATTTTATGTATATATGTTGTCATTTTAACCTAGAGTATGTTTTTTGTAAACTTTCATTAAGTATTTAGAATGATGATGCTTTTATTGCAACTTCTCTGCATATTGATTTTTTAATAATATACATAAAAACACGTAAGCCTAGTAATGTGGGTGAAGTGATGAATTAATTAAAGGAAGTGACGTTGATATGAATTAAACTATAAATTAATTTGAAATGTATATCTGTTATACGTGGCCTGATGAAGCCTACGGGTGAAAGCGCTTGCCAATCTGTTGTATTTTAAATAAACATAAGGCTTTTGGATTACTATCTTGGTCGATCCACTTTTTTGTTGGAAAAACGAGGTGAAACGAACATTGCTGTATTCATATAAGGGATTTATTGGCCGAGAAGTGGAACGCTATTAACGTCACATTGTTTGGAATACTTGCTTGGAAGACTTGGTCGATTATACGACTCTGTTAAGCTGGTAATGCTTAAAAATTTCAGTTAAGCTGGTAACGCTTAAAAATTATCTGCTTGGAAGACTTGGTTGATTAAACAACTTGGTTAAGTTGGTAACGCTTGAAAACTTTTAGTTAAACTGGTAATGTTTAAAAACTCTTTGCCTTTGGTGTACAGATAACATATCTTGAACTGTGAAATAGTTGTAATACGCTAAAATCAAACATCTGCCTTACGCTCTCCTCATTATTTTAACATTTATGTCAAACCTCCCACCCCCTGTTCTTATTTCAATTTTGAACTGTCATGTTAGCCTGCAGGTATAAATCAGCAATCTCCCGGAGTACAACTACAGACAGATGGTTCTACAACCTTGTCAGAACACACAGCACTGTCTTTGAAGAGCCTTTGATGTCCTTGTAAGGAGTGTAGCCGCTCCCCCCGTACATTATCTGTAGTCGTGCATCTTTACATTATTTTATCATTTTTATCACTTTTAACTGTATCTTTGTTGTCATCTGTTATTTTTGCAGCCCTTTCATGCTGCTTCAGTGGTTTGGCTAGCAAGTTGCATTACTGCTCACTATCATTTTTTTCTGGTGTGCATAACTACCTTGTAGTGCATGGAGCACTGTGATTACACTCCGATGTTTGGAAAAAGGCAAACCAGTTAAGCATCAGAGTGGTGCACAACCCGACCTTAGCAATTGTTAAACACTCCCTGCGGAAGTTGTTGGTCAGGTCTCGAGCTAGGCAGCCAGTCTGCCTGTACTGACCAACAAATGACAGCAGCAGGCCAAAAGATTTGTTTCTGCCTGTTGTCTGTACAGGTAATGTGTCCCTAAATTCCACAGAACTTGTGTTCGCATTTATTTTCTGAAGGATATGAACTCTGAAACTCCAATGTTTGTCATTATTTAGTGATTTCAGTCCTCATTGATTTGTCTGAAAACTACAGTCTTTTTAAGGAACAAACCAAAAATATGATGCAGTGTTCTGGATCTTCTGTGAAAATCTAGACAGTTGAGAGGCATGAAAGGTAACACTGCCTTTCTGACAATATCCGCTAAGTGCCTTGTGGTTTTGAATGCTGACAAAACACTTTGTGATTTTTTTCCCCCTGTAACTAGTAGAACATGGAGGAAATAAAGCTCCATACAATACAAAAAGTTATTTTCATGTCAGTGATCATAACCCTTTATTATGTGTTCTCCACATGGATGCCAAGATTAACCTCTCGAGCTTCACTCTCAAGGTGAATTTCTTAGCATCCATGTTTCGAACATATGAGAAAGTTGTGATTGTCAGCCTTATCAAAATTATTGTCATTTCTTAATGTTCTATAGGTTGGTTGGTAGGAGCAGTCTATTTTGAGCTTGATTACATAAGTGAGACAGTGGTCACTAAGGTCATCAGGCAAAGTGCCCGATTTATAGGATTGAAGATGGGTATTGACGAGTATCCAGTCTAGGATACTTTCCTTGTTATTGCATGTACAGAAATATTATGAGTACATTATGTACTGAAAGTAACAAAACACACTGCAGAAGTGGATAACTCAGTAATAGTGAATCTTTTGGGTTCCGCTTGTCAGAAATTCGGAAAACACCTAACTTGAGTCTGTTGGTATGTTGCCCCCAAACAAAATTAAATAAATAAAAAAATAATAATAACACAATAGCTAAATAAATAAAACTAAATAAAGCAGCATAGCTCTCAGTACATCAGGGATAAATCTCAACAGAATCAGGGGCAAATATAGAAATAAGAGCCATGGACAGTTTTAAACTACTAGTGTTATTAGTATACATTTTCTGAAGTAAAATAAGTCTGTAAATCTAATTATTGTGGTTATTAAGTGTAAAATGCCACCAGGTTTAGGATGGATTAAGGGGAGCAGTTGAGAAGAATATAAAACAGCATATGCTTAGAAATGCAGACTACTTGCCCGTTGCAGAAGTGTAACCATGGAGAGGAAACAATGTCAGCACTGCCATTTGCGGATTTTATTGGCAGAGTATACCAGAATAGTCTTTGAGGTTAATAACTTCCTTACATCTGCAGCAGTGTTGAACTGGCTCCTGGCACAAAGTAGTTCAGTGCACTTCACATGAGCAATGAATGCAAAAGCAGTTTCTTTGCTAACTCGAGTGTTGGTGAATGCTGGAGTGTCACCCAAAATGTCCTGGTGTGTCACCTTTGACACGCATGCCATAGGTTCGCCGTCACTGGGATAGCTTAAGTCAAACAAACTGATACACAGTTATTCAAAACATTGACTATATTTCTAATGATGTGTGGAGCTATAAATAATAGTATTCTGCTAACAAAACAGACAGAGGAATAGAACAAAATGAGGAGGAGTAATGAGCAGGAGGGAAAAGTAAGAACATGGTGAGAGAGAGAGGTATTGGAAGAAAGAGGACAATGTTATGGGGGTACAAGAGAGGAAAATAAATAGTAGCAAGCGTTGGCTGAAGAGGTAGAAGAGCATACGTTAGTAGTATGACATCACTAAAGTGAGAGCTTGTTTTGTTGTTGGGCCATTGTACTACCTGCCAAGATAAGGAGGTGTTAGTGAATTTAGGGTGAGAAAGGCATAGAGAGTGGGTGGTCTTACATCTGTTTGAGGGTTGCGCATATGCAGTTCCAGGTGTCAGATGCATGTTTTTTAGATTGGTCCTGAAACTGGAAAGATTGCTAGTATGTTTAAGGGATGAGGGAACAGAGTTCCAGGAGTGGGGCTATATAGCTAGAATAGAGAGGTTCCTGCTGACAGGTGTGGTTTGTCGGTAGTGAGGACCATTTTGTTTCTAAATCAAAGCAGGGGAGTATGTGTGCAAAAGTTCTAGAAGGGCTTTGCTTTGCCCTGGTTTGTATATAAATTTGTGGATGAGGATTAGTTATGTGTAAGTGAGTTGTTTGGGCAGTTCAAGCCAATCAGACTGCTAAGGGTTGATCAGGGATGTGTTCTGTTTGAGTTAGTGGCCAATTTTGCTCTTTTGTTATAGCACTGGTTTGGTTTATTTTGGAGGAAGCTTGAAGGTTAAGCAGTACTGGGAAACAATATAGGAGTAGGAATGTAGAGGCCATTCGTACTGGATGAATCAGTCAAGTACTTTTTTGGTTTATGTAGCGTGCCCCTAGTTTACGTTTTTGTTGTTAGTCTCTTGCACATGTAAGTCACATTTCAGGTTATTATCAATATGTTGGGGTGTTATCAGACACTGTTATTGAGAAATTTTGTTTTAAGTGTGTGGTTTTTGAGAAGTAGAGCATCAGCCTTTATTTTTGATAGAGTAGAAGCTGGGAGTTATTGAGCCAGCTTCCAACTAATGAAAATGACTCTTGTGAGGTAGTGTAAAGTAATTATGTTACTAGCAAAACAAATTAATGTAAAATCATCAACATGTTGTATGAGGGATGCTGAACATTTGATGGAGTATAGGTTGTTAGTAAATTTGTTGAAAAGCAGTGGCCCCAGTATGGAACTTTGGACAACACCTGCTTTGATGGGTAGGAAAGGTAGCTGGAGAAAAGCACATGTTCGGCCAAATGAAAAGAATTGTTTTAGAAGAAGGCTATGTGATATGGTATTGAAGGCTTTGGTCAGATCCAGAAACACGGCACATACCAGTTGGCCTTTGTCTGATATAATGATGTCTAATAATATACAATTCCTATGCATTCTCTGAGTGTGGTCAAACTTGTGCTTTATTTTTTCTTCTCTTCTTGATGACTTTGGGGATAATTTGCATGGTGAGTTAATGCATGGCTTGTCACTGATTAAGTGAGAGTTAAACAGCACACCTGCCATTGCCCTTTCCCTTTGTGTACCGCATCACCATATAGCTCTTTTTACATCCTTGTCTTTTGCAGTCCAAAACTCCTGCCTCCTAGAGGAGGGCAGGTGATGTTGCTAGGTGCTCCTTAAACCAAAGGTCCCTAACCACCAGGTTGCAGACCAGTACTGGGCCATAAATCATTTTGTACCTGAATGCACAGAAAGCATAAAAAATGTTTTTATGTTGGATGACCGATTGTTCAGAAAAAAGTGCATGTGTGTATGTATGTGTATGAGTGTGTTTATGTTTCTGTCTGCGTGTGTGAGTGAATGCACACATGAAAGGAGAATGTATGTGTGTGAAAGCAGAAGAGAATATGTATGTATGTATGTATGTATGAGTGAGAGTGAACAATGAGATAGAGTGAGCTATTTTACACTCGCTAAGCAGTGCTTTTGCTGTTTAGCGAGTGTAAAATAAAAATAAATGAAACCAAAAAAAGTGTGTGTATGTTTCTGTATGCATGTATGAGTGAATGTGTGCACAAAAGCAGAAGAGACTGTGTGTGTGTCTGTGTGTGAGAGAGAGAGAGACACACACACACACACACAGAGTGAAGAGTGACAGCGATCCCTGGCAGCAACAAGAGGTTTGCGTACCTCTCGACTATGCTTCTCAACCTCTCTGTACAAGAAATCTGGACAGATCCACAAATAACGGGAGACAAATGACCAGAAATAAGGACAGATTTTAAATATTGCTCTTATAAACCTAGAATGTTGCTGGAACAACGGGGTTTTCATTAGCATGTATTATCTGAATGATGTGAAGTCTGAAACTTAAATGCCTGTAATTATTTAATAACTTCAATCTCCAGTCATTTACCAGAAAACTACACATTTTATGAGGATGGGACCAAACATACAATCCAAAAATCTGGACATTCTGTAGCAATCTGGTCAGTTCAAAGGTAAATGTGCTACACAAAAAGGAGCTTCTATGGCGGTTAAGATTAGCCGCCGATTTTCCACCAGGTCTGAATGAGCACATTACTATAATGTCCATTCTTAAGGAAAAGGCAGATTCAGTTTAACAACTTTAATATTATTGTAGGAATTATAAAAGTATAAACAATCACAAAGTGATAACATACATTACTTATGTAATGATTTTATTCATGTAATTCATTGTTACATATTATACTTTTTGTGGTCAACAAGGCGTTTGAGTTTAATGTTTTAATCTTCAAACTCAATTTTAATTTCAACTGTGTAAAAAAATACTCTAGTTTTAACTATTTACACATTCATGAGCAGTGATTTTTCACTGTTAGAATTGGTTGGATTAGAACCAATGACTAACTGGTATTGTGTATTTAAACCTGAATTTTGAATGTTTCTTTGTTCTGAAGAAGTCATACTTGTTGATGAAAGCGCTTAACTACATTGTTTTATTACTTTTATTAAATATTACTGTGGGCTTGCAACTTTGGTGCTCTTTTTGTTATTTAGTTTTATACACATTAACACACACCCTGTCAGGCATTATTGCTTGCTTATTATGCACATGTGATGGCCGGTCCCTGGAAAATTGTCTTGCATGAAACCGGTCCATGGTGCAAAAAAGGTTGGAGACCACTGCCTTAAACAATATTCTGATTAGTTAGGTGACCTTGCCTACCCTCCTTAGAATTTGTTATGGATTGACCGACTGCTGCAGTGAGTGGTGTGTACATTAGCTACCCTTACATAAAATCTTGATCTAAGGATGTATTTTTCCATAATTTTTAAATACTAAGTGGAACCTTAAGATAAATGTCCCATTTAAGAGAAATTGTCAAAAGGCACCAGGAAGTGAGAGTCTTGAGATATCGAGTATGAAGTCATTGCTAACGCTTTTGCCTTTCAAGCTACAGTGGCCACTGTTAGTACAGTTTACTCAGCTTCATTAATAGAAACCTGTGAGCCCACTTAACAGCCTTATTTCATGATGCTGGATCTCAATTATGCTACAGCAAGCCTTGTGTCATTCTCAGTGCATGTTATATGCATCAGAAGTTGTGAATGGCTCAAATAAGTATCTCTGTGGTTCCTGTGATAGATCATAGTGGCTGAAGCCAGTAAAAGTGGTTCATAGCAGAGGATCAGGCTACAGCTTAGATACTGACTGTGTGATATTTCAACGTTACCTGTAGCATTATTTAACATATGACCACAGGGGTGGCTTGGTGAGAATCATCATTATGTAGCTCATTTGTTACTTGCCAGGCCCATTTCAAGCAAGATCTGTTTGATAAGTGCAAAACAGTTTGCCTTGAACCATCTTAAAACATAGTCTGTGTCATTTGGAACATGCTTGAGTGGCTATATCTCAATGAGATCATTTGCGTTTGTGCTCAGCAGTGTTAAGAATGGCTTAAAACATGGAGCTTAAGAAGACATCCTGCAGAAAACACAGGCAAATAAACAAATACATAACAATTTTGTAAGTGAGAAACCTTTCTATTAATAATTTTTGCTGTGTTTTGCAGAAGATATCTTTCCTTGTAAAGACTGCGGAATCTGGTATCGAAGTGAGAGGAACCTTCAGGCTCATTTATTGTATTACTGTGCCAGTCGCCAAAAATCCAGTTCCCCAGCTGCAGAAGAGAAACCAAAGGACACCAGTTCAAGTGAACGAGTCTGCTCCTTTCCCCACTGCAACAAGAGCTGTCCGAGTGCTAGCTCCTTGGAGATACATATGCGAAGTCATAGTGGTAAGTGATATGCATCTGTAATCCTGCAAAAATCACAGAGCTGCTGCCAAGATGGACAGGGCCCTACTCTGTTATAGATGGTGAATGCGGAATGAGGTAACCAGTAAAGTACCCATATTATTTAATGTGTAGAACTGGTAAAGTGTTTGAACCTTATTTTTAGTGCATTTTTATTCACCAATGCCTTTTGCCAGTCACCTTACCCTGTTCCTCACCCAGGGTTGAGGGTTGAAGTGATAAAAGTCAAAATCATCTCACTGAGAGTATTTCTGTTTTATTTGAGCATCACACTCCAAGTCATGCATGCGTTGGTTTCAACAAATTACTTAATTTAGGTGACGTCTGTCTCATGGGCCTTGTTTCAGCCAAGATACTTGCTTCATCCATTACATGGTGCAGCAGGGACAGGGAAACCCTTTGCCCTCCTCTCCATGGAAGAGGAATGTGAGTTGAACATTGCCTCTTAACTATTTTCTCCCTTTATTCACTTGGCTTGAACCAGAGTCTATTTTGGAACCGTAGGCAACACTGGTATGAATGATTGTGTGTGTGTGTGTGTGTGTGTGTTTAATTTGGAACGAATATGCATATGTAGTGTGCATGCATGTTTATTTTCACATAAAATTGTTTTGCTATAAAAAAAAAGAATGGTGTGAAAGTACAGACATACTGGAATATTTCTGATAAGGAGCTTCTGATTGCAATGATTCATTTTAGTCTTTCGTGACACTTAAGTATGTCTCTTTTTCAAAAATATTTGTGGGAACACTTTTTTTAAACATTATTCTTTCTTTCAGTGACTCCTGACATTATATTTTTGTGAAAGTGTGCTGACTTTATCTTGGACCTGCAGATTTTCTTTTCCTCTGTTTTGACCAATGCACGGCTGAAAGAATTGACTGTGCCATATGATCCTGTAAATGTTACTAAAAGGACCACAGTAGTGGTGAATGATCAGTTGTACCTATGCTGTATGTGTCCATGGAATATTACTCAGAACTACAGCAGTGTGAATAATCAACTGCACCTGTGGTGTATGTGTCCTCACAATATTACACAGTAGTGGAGAATGATCAGTTGTGCCTATGGTATATGTGCCCATGGATTATTACTCAGGGTTACAGCAGTGGTGAATGATCAAATGCACCTATGGTGTATGCATTCACAGAATACTGATCAGAATCACAGTAATGATAAATGATCATTTGTGCCTATGGTGTATGTGCCCATGGAATATTACTCAGGACCACAGGAAAGGTGAATAGTCAGCTGCACCTGTGGTGTATATGTCCACAGAATATTGCTGAGAATCACAGTAGTGGTGAATGTTCTGCTGAACCTGTGATGTATGTGCCCACAGAACATTATACCAATCACTGTAATCAATATGGGTTTGATTTGATGTGTAGCGTTGTAAGCCAGTACTGCCTAATGTAGATCACCACAGTGATATATGATGGACTATAGTTACACTGTGTAGACATGCATGGATTAACAAAGATCAGACTTGAGACTAAGATATAATTCTTTGTCCCTATGATGTGCAGTTCTGTACTAATTGAAGAGATGCTAAAAGCTAGGGCATATCCTGGAATGTATAGACCCCCCCCCGGTTAAATGGAATTTACAGCCTATTTAGTATTATCGTCATCTTATTGGAATTGAAGTTGTTGTCATTAATCATAAATTGACATCTCAGTGGGTTTGGATGGTGAGATGTATAGCAATATTCCTGGTGACATAAAGCATGTGCGGGAAAACCATGGTTCTGAAAGCCTTATGTTTCCCCTGATGTGTTGTGTTTTAAGTACAAGATGATCCATATTCATGACAGTAGTGTCCTTATAAGAGTGAGACACAAGACACAAATGTCTGGCTTTTTGTACTTCATTCATATTACCACAATATGCCATGCATTTACTCTCCTACACTGGAAAATGTTTCACTGTTTATTTATTTACAAAGTAAATTGCTGAGAAAGTTTTTTTTTTAACAAGGTACATACCCTTTTTCATAAACTTTTGTTTAAAAGGTGGTGTAGCATGATTTTATGATTAGCAGTACTGAATGCATTTTGAAGTCTTCAAACAGTAGCCATGTGAATTGGTTAGAATCAGATTTGGAGTGAATTTGATTGGTTACACAACAGAGCAGTGTTACAACTATATTCTACGTTGAACCTTGCATTTTGTTTTCAACTTTTCTTTACAATCAATTGTGCTAAAGTTGACATTCATACTATGGGTACAGCCAGGCATAGGCCATGTATGCCACAGAATACACTTTTTAAAAATAATTCATGTTGTACAGTGACATGTTAGAATTTTAATTAAAAAACTGTTAATACTTGTCAAGGTTTATAGTCATATATTCTGTTAAATGGCTTTTTCATCAATGCCATTAACTTAAATGGATGTTTTTGCTTTAGTCTGCCCTTTATGGGATTGAGGGAATCATTTTGGTAGCTGGCACACAGTTCTCAAACTCCTAAAGGATGAAACTAGTGTATGCTTTGCCAGAAGCTGGAGTTTTTTTTTTTTTGATAGTTTATTATTCCTTATTCCATATGTATCACCTTCAACAGCTAATGAGTAGATACTGATTACTGTTCTAGTTAACACTTCTATTATACAATGCCTCCTCTAAAACGTGCACGCTGATTGGCCAGCCCAACCAGCGTGCCCGTTGTAAATCCCTCAATATACTAACGGAAAAAGGTCCGGTCGCCCGGACTTTTTCCGTTAGTATAAAACACTGTCGCGCTATGTTAAAAGAGTTTAACATAGCGACAGGTTTAAAAAGCAACGCAGATCTCCGTTGCTTTTTTTAAAGCTGACTCGCTATGTTAAACTCCTTTAACATAGCGACACAGTGTGTAAAATCCAACGGAGATCTTGCGATCTCCGTTGCTTTAAACCTGTCTCGCTATGTTAAATGAGTTTAACATAGCGAGACACTTTAAAATAAGCAACGGAGATCTCCGTTGCTATTTTAAAGCTGTCTCGCCATGTTAAACCCATTTAACATAGCGAGAGTAAAAGCAACGGAGATCTTGCGTTCTCCGTTGCTTTGCCCACAGCTCTGATGTACTGCGTAGGCATGCGCAGTACATAAGAACTGCCGCTGAACACCAGACAGCTGCGGAAGGGCAGCAAAGAGGCGTATACAATGCCATTATTTAAGAAAAGTAATTATTTCTTTTCTTAAATAATGTCATTAGATATATAATAACCCACTTCTGGGTGTGGGTAATGCTGGATTTACCCACGGTTGTCTTTGTTTGGTACCTCGGGCTTCGCCCTCGGGACCAAACCACGCCAACCGTGGGTAAATCCAGCATTACCCACACCCAGGCGTGGGTTATTAAGCAGTTGGAAGTCGAAGTAATGGCATAAACTCGCTTATTCAACGAATATTACAAGGGTCAAAACTTGTGACAATTTAAATACTGCTCCTGTTAACTTAAAAACCTGATAGAAGGTAAAGGATAGGCATTAACATGTTTTCCTGAAGCAAAAGCCAATCTAGTATTCACTGAAAAATTCACCACGTTTTTTTTTAAAATATCCAAGTTCAGGAGGGATGGCGCAAAATTAGTTTCGGTTGAGAAGTGTGACCAGTGGTATAATACCAAAAATCTTTTAACAATTTTTCCTCATCACAGAGGTTGTAAACATATACATTGGTTTGTTAATATTATTTTTTAAAAAGAAAATCTTCATTCTAGGAACTGAAAAACATGATGAAAGTGTTGAAAAAGGTAGCCTTGCCTGTACCTAGTTCTCCCACAGTCTAAAGTATGTGTCTCTGTTGCCATCTGCTGGCTGTTTGGTAGTGAGGAAGTTAGTTGAAGGCCCAGGTTTCACAGCTTTGCATATTCTTGTACATATTTGACATGCAGAGTGAAATGTTAAAGGAAATGAAGAACCTTCCATCTTTATAGCTTGGTTACAGTCACTGCAGCTTAAGGCTGTGCAGTAAAAAATAACTTAAAAGCCTTGGCACTTCCCTGATTACTTACTAAAAGCATTAAAAGGACGTCACCTGATGTTTGTGGTATCATTTAGTTAGTAAACTGTGGGTTAATATGGAAACACGTTACTATAACATTTTCTTGAGTAGTCTACTGTATGTCTGAATACTAGAGATACAAGCATAAAGAACTCTACTAGTGGTTCCTAAATGGGTTGGTGGAGGCAAAAGAGTAAATGTTATTATATCAGTGAATCTCTTGTGTTCTGTATTGCAGGGGAAAGGCCATTCATCTGCCTGATCTGTCTCTCAGCTTTCACCACCAAAGCCAACTGCGAACGTCATCTGAAAGTACACACTGACACTTTAAATGGTAATGTGATTTGGCTTTGTTTTTTTGTTTTTCTCTTTTTCTCAAACTGTCAGTCAAAAAACATTGACAGCTAACAAAAGTTTTCAATTTCGCATCT
This sequence comes from Protopterus annectens, assembly GCF_019279795.1. Classification (NCBI taxonomy): domain Eukaryota; kingdom Metazoa; phylum Chordata; order Ceratodontiformes; family Protopteridae; genus Protopterus; species Protopterus annectens. The sequence continues at coordinate 10,502,706 of NC_056742.1, forward strand.
GAGATACCTTATTTAGGAAGCGTCTTATACTATCCTTCTGTTTGCAAAGGTAAGATTTGTATCTGTGGCCATGGCAGCCAAGGTTTAGGTGGGAGTGAGAGATGCTACATGGTTAAGATGAAGATAACAATTAAGCATTATGTGGACAGATCTCATTGTCTGTCTTGCCAAAAACATTATTATCTTGATTGATTTTTCCCCTTTTCACAAAACTATGAAACTGGGCAGATAATGATGAACTTGGGTACAGACTTGCCTCACAAGGTTATTTTTTTCAGCAAAGTGACCTTAATATTTGACTGTGTTCTGGATGCCATACAGTGATCCTGGCGTATATTATGGGAAAGTTTCACATCATGTGTCTATATCACTAAAACCTTTAAAATATTTATGTGATGTTAATGTAAAAAGGCAGGAATTGCATAACTGGCACTGTTCATAAAGAAGTATTGCATAGCAGGGAGGATTAGAGGTACACAGTGCAAAGGACTGTGACAAAGGCCCAGTTTTCATCTTGCCCACCTGGAGAATGTTTGAAAAAACTTGATGTCATCTCACAGAAAACAGGGTCGTTGGAGGGTGGCCAGCGTCAAGGAGACAGCAGAATGTAAGGGATATGAAGGCTAGATGTCAACCAAAGCCACCTCCTTCAGCTGTGCCTCTAAGACAGCCTCTTCTTCACTGAGGGTGAGAGACCAGGAGAATTACGTTCCCGGCCACTTCCATGGGCAAGCATCAGTGGTGTCAGCACTGCACTTCCTGTATTTAAGCATCTGTCGCACAGTCACCATTAGGCAAGCTTATGTGAAAAAGTGACTGTAAAGGTGAATCAGTAAAGCCCAATGGACGACTGTAATCCACTCCAAACCAATTTAACAGAAACACAAATACAAAGCATTAACGCCAAACAAGTACGTTTTCGTTTAGAAAACTTCATCAGATGTGGGATGATGGTTAACTAGCAGCTTAAATACCTCCCCTAATTAAAAAATGTGCTTTCCATTAAGTAATTAAAATGTTCTTTAAAAAGCTTTAAAAACTTTTTTTTATAAAAAAGTAACAAAGAATGTTCAAGCAAATCCAACGTACATCTTATAAATAAAGATAAAATGTTTTACACGATGATATTAATAAAAACTTTTAAAAAAAGTATTTTTCCCCACATTTATTAATTTTTTAACTTATTGATTAACATTCCTTGTATAAAGTTGAATTTCGATGCTCAGTGGAGAATGTTATATTAAGATATTTTCAGGTCTTACATACATTTTGTCATGATTTTATAAAACATTTTTATGAATAGCCACAAGATGGTGGTAGTGTCCTATACATTTTGCAGTTTCCTCTGTATTTTATATGGTTTTCAATTTACAAATGTATTTACATCTGTATTCATACCAAGAAATAAGGGACAAAAGTTTTTATTAATGTCATCGTCAAATTAGGGGAGGTATTTAAGCTGCTAGTTAACCATCTTCCCACATCTGATGAAGTTTTCTAAACAAAAACGTATTTGGCATTAATGCTTTGTATTTGTGTTCCTATTAAATTGGTTTGGAGTGGATTACAGTCGTCCATTGGGCTTTATTGATTCGCCTTTACAGTCACTTTTTCCTTGGCTATTGGTGGTGTTTGGTGACTACGTGGATTTTTTTTCTTTTTACAAGCTTATGTGAAGCAAGACTTAAGTCCCATTTGAAAACTTTATGTTTGAAGTTCAGCCTGGGGACTCTACTCAGCTTGCCTCCCCCCCAAAAAAAACATAAGGAAGGCTCACTAACCAGCAAAGAAAGATTACATCTAGCCCTTTATTGTTAGTTAACCCAGAAGAGGTGTTCACACGCATTGGATCTGGATCAGATAAAAAAAAAAAAAAAATCCGTTCCCTTTTGCTCATGAAGATATCACTCTCTTCAGATAGACACTTGGGCTTATAAAGTCCTCTGTGAGCTGGCCTGCATCTCATCTCATCTTCCTTCTCTGCAAAACCGACTAAATCAGTATTTTGTGTGAAGAATAAGGTTGACTTTAATAATACCAGTAATGTGAACACGTCTGGATTCTACTTCCTGTTGTTGTTGTATCTTTCGGCTTTTCCCGGTTAGGGGTCGCCACAGCAGAACTCCGGTCCGCTAATGATTGGCAGTAGATTTTTTACGTGCCAAGTTGCCAGCCCTGATGCACAACCTTCAATGAAGGTACGCCCATTCACGCATGTCTCCACACAGAAGACGCTCTAGCTGAGAATCGAACAGGGCAATGTCTTACTGTGAGGCGACAACGCTACCGCAGCACCACCACCGCAGTACTTCCTGTACTCTTGAAAAATTGGGGCCTTCTACAAATCGCCAGGATAGTAGAGTCATATCCTTACAGAGCATCCGAGGTTAGATTCTTACATGATTGCTTCTTTCCAGTTTTGGTCCTAGAGACCACCATACATTTCCACTTTGCTTCCACATAAGCATTTCAAAGCTTTTATTGTGTCATTCTGGTCCTTAAGTTTCCTAATTATCTGTCTTATCTGCCCCATTTACAGGACTCTCTTGCATACCAGGTTTTAGTTAACTTACCAGAACTCCATTCTTCTGATGTATGAAATTTCTAAACAACATTCTTCCACTTGTTTCGTCAGTAGAGTTTCCCTTAGGTGGACTTGGGCAATGAGATGAGAAATGTTTCTGCACAAGGTACCATTGCTCAGGCTTTCCTTCTAGGTGGCCTCCCTCTCCATTGAAGTTACCGCAGGATTTTAAGAAGCTAGTCAAAGACCTATAAAAACAGAAGCAGGTTCTGGCCCCCATTAGATGTTCCTTTGACAACCTTTGGTTCCTCTTCTTATTTTAGGCCAAGCCAGTTCCCAAAGAAAAACAGTCCTACTCACAACTGCATACTCTCACAAGAGTTGGTCACCACAGACATAAACATAACAGTCCTCACTACCCTGCAGCACTTCAAGTGTAAAGCTAGTCCTTTTCATTGCCACAGCTTTGAAAACTGTAACTACAGACTGATAAGCCCTGGATCTAGTCTCAAATGACTACATCTGAGGGATTTTACATCGTTCTGCAGAAAAGAGCTCTGTTAAAAAACAAGCTGTAAAGCCTGATGATGTTCTTCGTGTTTCACTGTTGCAGTCATTACATTTGGGTAATCTGCTGGCAGGTTGCCCTCAGTCGGCCTGATTAACAAAGTCTTGAGTCCTGCATCGGTTGCTATCCCTTCTTCCATGACGTCAGTTCGTCAGGGGTATAAAACATGCAGCCAACGCCATTACATCAGTCTTTCTTGCCGTCCGGTGCCCGAAGCAGAAGCAGTTCGCAAGTGCCAGTCAGCCAACTCCTGAAATTTTCATTTTCGAGTTTCAGAACCGAAGTCTTCAACTAAAAGCTAAGTACCCTGTTGGGGAACCTTTTTCTTGCATGGCGTCCAATTCTGGACTTATCTACTCTAAACACATTTCTGGACATTCCAAAATTCAAGATGCTGACTCTTCAACAGTTACTTCCTATGTTAGGCAAAGATGCCTGGTTGGTAACTCTAGACTTAAAAGAGGCTTACCTGCATATCCCAATCAGGGAATCTTGCAGAAGATACCTCTGCTTCAAAGCAGGCTATTTGCATTGCCAGTTCTCTGCATTGCCCTTTGGCTTATCTACTGCACCCAGGGTCTTCACAAAGTGCCTGGCTACAGTAATTGCATTTTGCAGGCAAAGAAATATTCAAATATATTCATACCTGGACAATTGTCTAATTCAGGCAGAAAACAAGGACATTCTTCTAAAGCATCTGGCATTTGTAAAAAGGGTTCTAACTTGTCTAGGGTACACAATAAATGAAAAGAAATCACAACTGGTACCCTCTCAAAATATTACATTCCTGGGTGCAAGCATGAATACAGCTGCCCAGATGGCTTACCTAATGCCAGAAAAGCAAACTCAGTTGGTGACTTACTTCAAACAGGTGGCCACAAAAACCCTGCTATCTGCAAGACAAATTCTGCAAGCCTTGGGGTTCATGGCCTCCTGCATTCTTCTAATTCCATATGCAAGACTGCATATGAGGAAACGTCAGTGGTACTTAAAAAGTTTATGGAGTCAGCGTTGTCACAGTCTGGAAACAGTGATTCCTATCATACCTTGCCTGAAACTAGAGTTCCTATGGTGGGCAGAGGCCTGCCATCAAAACAAGGGACTGCCATTCAGTCCACCCCTGCTGCCCAAACCCTAACTACAGATGCATCCGACTATGCATGGGGGGCTCATCTGGCAGGGAAGTGCATTCAGGGCAAATGGAGCCCAAATCAAATGCACCTTCATATCAATCAGAAAGAGATGCTAGCTGTACAGAATGCACTGACAGCCTTCAAGGACTACCTTTATCCAAGACAATTAATAATAAAGACATACAACACCACAGTTATGTGGTACATAAACAAGCAGGGGGGTACACATTCTTACCCCCTATGCAGACTAGCCATGGCATTGTGGAACATGGCCTTGACCTACCAAATATAACTACAAGCTCAATACCTGCCAGGAAAGCTGAATACTCTGGCAGACGAACTAAGCAGAAATCTCATGGACCCACACGAATGGAAACTGGAACCACGGATTTTCAGCATGTTGACATGCAAATGGGGGAGTCCAGACATAGATCTTTTTGCCTCACCCCAGAACTGTCAGTTGGACAAATTCTGCACAAGAACTCATCACAAAAAAGCTTGGAAAGTGGATGCTGTATCATTCATCTGGAAAAAACCTATCAGTCTTTGCTTTTCCCCCTCTGCCTCTGCTCTCCAAAGTTCTACTAAAAGTCAAACAGGACAAACCAAAAATGATTCTGATTGCTCCAGACTGGCTTCGCCAACACTGGTACCCACTCCTTCGCAGTGTGTCACACCTTCCACCGTGGCACCTGCCTCAGACCCCTTACATACTGTCTCAGCAGAACAACCAGATTCTGCACACTCAGCTTCAAACTTTGAATCTTGCAGCGTGGCTAATCACCTAAATTCACCTTTAGCATCCCTCAGCAAACCTGTGATGGATGTCATTTTGGAGGTGACTAGTACTAGAAAATCTTATGCTGACAAATGGAAAAGATTCTGTGCCTTTAACCAGTCACAAGGAATAAGCACAGCAGCGCCCAATATTCCTCAGATTTTACAATACTTAACTGAGATGCTTCACAAGGGCCTGTTCTTTTTCTTCCATAAAAATCCATACCTCTGCCATTTCAGCTCATTACAACACTCCCCTCTTCTCTCATCCTCTACTAAAGCAGTATCTCAGGGGTGCCAAAAACTTAAGACCACCCAGGAGAGCTCCAACCCCTGCCTGGGACCTCAGTTTTGTATTGGAAAAACTCACTCTTCCTCCTTTTGAGCCAGCTGCTACTGAAGATTTAAAATGTCTCTGCTGGAAAACAGCTTTCCTTTTAGTAGTCACTTCAGCTAGAAGGATTTCTGAATTACAGGCTCTTATGGCAGTGGAGCCTTTCATTATTTTGCATGCGGACAGGGTGTCTCTCAGGACCAATCCATCCTTCATGCCTAAGGTGGTATCCAGTGTGGCTCTTAATCAGACCATTCATTTGCCAACTTTCTTTCCCAATCCACAGAACAAGGGGGAGCTTATTCTACATTCCTTGGATATACACAGACAACTTAGATTTTACTTAAACAGGACAAAATCTCTAAAAAAAATCTGAACAACTGCTGGTGGCATTTGCTGCAGGGGCAGAGGGGAAAGGCTATTTCAAAGCAGACTGTTTCCAAATGGATAAGCCATTGTATTCGTTTCTGCTGTATGCACCATGGTAAAACTATCCCCCTAGGGGATCAGATCTCATTCCACCAGGGCTGCATCTACTTCTACTGCCTTTCTCAGAGGTGTTCCTACCAGAGACAGTCTAGAAGCTGCTACCTGGAGCTCAGTTCATACATTCACCAAGCATTACCACTTACCTTTCTTCTCTAAATCCAGAGCTGGCTTTGCCACTGCTGTCCTGCAGGGCCATATAGCTGGTCCTAATGCTGTATAAATCCATCCTCCCAACCTTAGCTTTGAGAATTTACCCAAATGTAATGACTGCAACAGTGAAACACGAAGAACATAGTACAGTTGTGTACACTTACCATAAATGTAGATGTTCGAGTGTATTCACTTTTGCAGTCCTGGTTACCCACCCTCCAGCCCTCTGTTTTTCTCTTACTATACCTCTACTTTCTTTTACTATGCTTAAAAGCCTTGCTGGTGTATTTGCTTTTGTTTGGAGGTATATTTTTTTGTGTTTTAAATGATGTGTATATATATATATATATATATATATATATATATATATATATATATATATATTGCTCCCCATTTGGGGGACACCTGACATCTGGGGCAAGAAAAACTGATGTAATTTTGTCGGGTGCATGTTTTATACCCCTGACGACCTGACATCATGGAAGAAGGGACAGCAACCGACGCAGGACCCAAGACTTTGTTAATCAGGCTGACTGAGGGCAACCTGCCAGCAGATTACCCAAATGTAATGACTGCAACAGTGAATACGAACATCTACATTTATGGTAAGTGTACACCGCTGTACTTTCTTTGTGTTTCACTGTTGCAGTCATCACACTTGGGTTATCTGCCTGCAGGTAGCCCTCAGTCGGCCCGAATACCAGAGTCTTGGGATTTCTGCGTCGGATACTGTCACCTCATCCATGATGTCAGGTCGTCAGGGGTATAAAACATGCAGCCGACTCCATTACATCAGCTTTTCTTGCTGCGCAGGAGCCCGAAGCAGAAGCAGTTTGCAAGTGCCAGTCGGCAGCTACCTGAAAGTTTTGTTTTTCGAGTTTCAAACCTGAAGTCTTCTAAAGCTAAGTAGCCTGTTGGGGATCCTTTTTTCTTGCAGTAATCTCCGTGGCATGTCCTATAACAGTATAATCCTGTAGTGTGATATAGAACTCTGGTAGGGGTTCTCTTCCCACACATGGCAGTTGTAGATGTTTTAAAAGAACCCTGAAACTGGCAGCCTGGCTTATTCCCTGAATACATCACCAGCAACCCTCAGCAAACAGGTGCTGGATGTTGTCCTTGAGGCCAGGAGGCCCAGTGCTAGGAAATCCTGTTCAGAAATGTGGAATAGATACTGTTTTTGGAGCCAGTATCAAGGGAAGGACACACAGTGCCCTGCTTGCCTCAAATCGTAGATTACCTAGTAGAGCTGCTCCACAAAGGCCTATCCTTCTCATCAATTAAGATTCATGCCTCTGCCATCTCAGCTCATTACAATACTGAGCCACCCCTCTTTTCTCACCCTCTGATCAAACAGTTCCTGAGAGGAGCTAACAATTTAAACCCCCAAGGAGAGGTCCCACTCCTGCCTGGGACCTTAACTTTGTACTAGAGATGCTCACGCTTCCCCTTTTGAGCCTGCTGCTACAGCAGAGTTAAAATTCCTCTCTTGGAAAACAGCCTTACTGCTAGTCATCACTTCAGCAAGAAGAGTGTCTGAGTTACAGGCCCTTATGCCTGTGGAACCCTTCATTGTCTTCCATGCGGACAGGGTTTCCCTCAGGACTAACCCATCTTTTATGCCCAAGGTGGGATCCAGTGTGGCTTTAAACTAATCCATCCATTTGCCAACCTTTTTTTCTAATCCTCAGAATAAAGGGGAAAGGATCCTGCACTTCTTGGATGTGCACAGACAGCTCAGGTTTTACCTTGACAGGACTAAACCATTTAGAAAATCTGACCAGCTGCTAGTCAGCTTTGCTACAGGGGCAGAGGGCAAGGCCATTTTGAAACAAACCATTTCTAAATGGATAGCACTCTGCATCCATTTCTGCTACAAACACCATGGAAAACCTACCCCACAGGGGATCAGGCCTCATTCCACTAGGGCTACCTCAACCTCTACAGCTTTTCTCAGGGGAGTCCCTACCAGGGACATCCTGGAAGCTGCAACCTGGAGTTCTGTACACACCTTCACCAAGCATTACCACTTACCTATCTTTTCTAAATCCAGAGCTGGATTTGCCACAGCAGTCTTACAAGGCCTGCTAGCCAGCTCTACTACTTCTTGACTGCCTCCACCCTTCCTCAGCTTTGGGAATCAACCCTAGTGTGATGACTGCAACAGTGAAACATGAAGAACGTAGTACAGTTGTGTACACTTACCATAAATGTAGATGTTCATGTATTCACTGTTGCAGTCCTGGTTACCCTGCCTCTAGCCCCCTGTTTTACTATACTTTCTACCTATAATCTTTTGTGGCCATATCTTATGGAAATGGTATTTACGTTTTACTAGAGGTGTTCCACACCATTTGATTGCTTCCTGTTTTGGGGGCTCCTGACATCTGTGGCAAGAAGAACTGATGTAATGGCATTGGCTGCATGTTTTATACCCCTAACAACCTGACGTCATGTTTGAGGCGACAGCATCCGATGCAGAAATCCCAAGACTCTGGTTTTCAGGCTGACTGAGGGCTACCTACAAGCAGATAACCCAAGTGTGATGACTGCAACAGTGAATACACTCGAACATCTACATTTATGGTAAGTGTACACAACTGTACGTTCTTCCTTGAGGTGGGGTAGAGTTTTGTTTCCACCCGTTCCTTTTGTCCAAACCACAGGTGACTTCAATGAGAACAGTCAGCATGTCAGATTCTTGGTAGTAAATTTCCAGGGACTCATGTCTATGTTGCTGCAGGCCAACTGGATGATGACAGTGGATGTAATGGATACCTTTTAGCACAGCATTGTTAGGGGTTTACATAGAAAGTTCACTCAATTTGCTGTTGATGTGTTTGACATTCATTACAGAATGCTGATATTTGTTCTGTGCTCTGCATCCAGAGTATTTACCAGGAGCATGACAAAGTGATAGAGGCACTTCAGGAAAAGGAGCTTTGTTTCCTTGCTTGGGCAGCTGTCCCATATTGACCCCACCAAGGGAATTCCTGATGACAAGTCTCTGTGTGGGTCCTTCCTTGATTGCAGTCCCTGGGATAACTGTAAACTGAGAGAAGTCCTCCCTTGCATAGCACAGGGGATTTATTTTTCTTTCTTTCTTTAAGGTAGAATTGGATACTTATTGTCTGTTACATACGCCTGTAGAGAGGGTACTGGAATTCATACCACTGTCAAACTGTATAAAGTCAGAGAGGTATGTACAAGCATGGCTATGTCTGCACATCTCGGTCTTAATTGTGGCCATTGCCATCAATGACCCATTTGCCCAGCTGCAGATGTGGGTGACTCATATAAGCAGTGACTGGCAGTTGCTGTAGAGTCATCCCTTTTAGAGATTCTGCCAGTGACAGACCTCTGTGATTGGCTTAAGAGTGCTGAACTGTTTTGAGCAGTGTCACTATGGGATACCCTCCTTCAATTAAAGCCAATGTAGTATCTTACAGTGGTTGCTTCACTGTTGGGTTTGGGAGTCCAATAAAGGTCCACCCTAGAGTACAGAAAATGGAAACATCATCATACAAGTATAAGTGTGCTTGAGCAAAGAATACTGTTTTTCTCACTCAAACTTTGGAAGGGGACTTGAGACCAAACCTATTTTGCTTTGCTTAAGACAACCAAGCCATATGTGTTATCTGAACAAACAGGATGGTACTCCTTTATATGTTCTGTACAAGAGGCATTGCATATTTGGCAGTGCTATAGACAAGAACATAGCTCTCAAAATTATTCACATCCTAAAGGAAGTGAGCATCTTAGTACACTCCCTCATTTGGAGGTGTAACCCACACCCCCTCCTTAGAATAATAGTCTTTATGGGCAGTACTGTCCAGGAGTGGTGTACCTAGTAATTGACTTGCTTACTATATGAAGGAATATAATCTTCTCCCACTTTTTATTGGTTTAGCAGAGAAAATGCATATTGATACCTATGTATTCTCTTTTCTGTGGCGGTGAGGAGTCCTGTATGACTTCCCATCTTTTTCTCTGACTCCATGCCTGTTTTCAGAATTCGGAGATGGGCCAAACCCTTTCCTTATCCAGTGCTGACTGAAAAGAGTATTGCTTCAGGCTGTCGGGTTTTTGGTGGTGCAATAACATGTCATGCCAGAAACAAGCAAATTACTTCTGGTTCACAACGTCCTCCTTCCCTTTAGTCATGCATTAGATACATTTTGCTGAACACTTTAGCACAGTCCTCTGTGATGACTGAAGGTGACACCAGTCATATTTACTCCACTAAGTAGTAGATCTTTTTGTCTGAGCCGGCTAAAATTGTTAACATGCAGGTTATCCTGTCCAGTGTCATAATTCTGTGTGATTTTATTCTTTGTTACTACATAGTCAACCTTTTTTTTTTTTTTTTTGCTGTTCTGATGCACAAGATTTTGAAGAGTAGAGCTGTTGCCCAGCACTGGCTTGCCAAACAGTTCTTTGACTGAGCTTTCTCTTTTTGCCCTCCTTTGAAAAGACATTGTCCTAGTTTGGAAATTAAATTCTTGACCAGCAAGCTTGCCCACCCATCATCCGAACTGGCAGGTTCTGTGTCTCTGAAATTCAGCAGTTGGAAGGTACTGTTTTGGTACCCTCATTCCCTTTGCCTTCTGGATTTCAGAACTACACATTGTTATGATGTTATACTTTTTCTTAAAGGTTAGATACCCTTTAAGTCTAACCCAATTTTTCTCACATAAGAGTGTCAGAATTTTCATAACTAGACAGGTCTTATTGTTCTCTTTCTAGTGTAGAAACCACACCTTGGACATCAACCACTTGCTCAGATTCTACTTAAAATGAGTACATGAGCTCTGAAAGAAGGAAGAGCCGGTTTTCTGTTGCTCAAGAACAGGAGGGTGACAGTTGCCATCAAACAGTAAAAAAATGCTACTGCAGAAGGCTATTCCACAAGTGGTGTAATAGCTTTCAGGGCTTTCCTTTAAAGTCTTCATTGTAGAGATTTGTCCTGCAGTCTCTCTGTTGTCACTTTACACCTTTAGCATGTGCTATGATTTGAGCCTTGACTCCATGAGTTGGGCTTACTTTTGCCTTTTTGATATTGTAGGACTCCACCTTCCGTTCATCTTTCAAGTCCTGCCATCTGGAAAGTTTTGTGCTGTTTAAGATTTTTCCCAGTCATATAGTTATAGAATAGGACTCCCAATATCAAATGTATCTGATATGTATTCACTATATCAGTTTGCCTGAAAGAGAATCCTATGTTCTAATGAATTTCCCATACTCCAGCTAGCAGTTGCTGTTGAAGTTTCTTGTGAGATGGATACGCATGTACTTTTTTATATATTTGTGCAGTACTGCTTTCTTCTTTGTCTTCTCAGTTTATGATTGTGCTTTTGCATGGTGCAAACTTGCTGACACAGGTGCTAGACTTGCTTTCAATCTGCCTTCTGACTGTACTGCTGTACCCTTTCATGTTTTTAATCTCACTCACCAACTGGTTGCCGTACCTCAGGGAAAGAGTGATCACTGATACACACTGTAAAACCTGTGTTACTTTTTTCCATGAGACTTTGAAATTGAATCACTCAATAACTACTAACGTATGAACACTAAGGTCTTGCTATTATGTGAGAGTAACAAATGTGACAAAAACACCTGTCAACTTATGAGTAAGCAAGCGTGACCCATCCCTCACCGATCCAAAGAAGCATCCAAAAGCCTGTAAATAAGTATAATTTGTTTATAATGCAGCTGTTGTGGAAAATGTGACTAGATTATTTTTTTCTAAGATATTTCTGCTTCATTAATTATGCTACTTATGTATTTCAAGTGTCAAAATGTCACTTAAGTGGAAGGAGTTATGATTTTGTTTTTGACCTGCTGGATGTATCAACAAAATTCTTTCAAAAGGGGTACATTTTATTTTTTTCAAAATACAGAGGAGGGGCATGAATGCATTGTATCAGATTTTTTGTTAAAATTTCCTACTGCAATGCTAGCATTTTTCTTATTCTTTCTATACCCATTGTATAGTGTAATGAAACATTTATGTAACTGTTGGTGCAATGGGTGGAAGCTTTAAGGTGCGTGAAAAATTGTTACAGATTCTGATTTTCCCATTTTTATGAAGCTACAAACAATACAACTCAATCAGTAGACCACTACTAGCTTATTTTTCACAGAAATATGTGAAATGGTGCTCATACGCATCACATATTGCATGTCCTTGTACACACTATGCCAATAGTCACAGCTAGATTTCCCCCTGTTTAAACTCAGTGTTGTAAGTAGTATATGCTACAGTGAGAGGACTCACTCAGTTTTCTTTCTGGGATTTTCAAGTTTCTCCATCAGCCTGCTGGAAATGTGAATTGCATTTGCATAGTTTACAGCTATAAAAAACTGGCTTTGCCATCTGTTGCATCAAAGTGGTGGGTGTATGTGATCCAAGCTTTTGGATGTTTTATAATGTTTTCATATGGGTATATACTCATTCTGTGTGCATAAGATAGAATTATACTTGGATAGGAAGAATTAGGCATAGTGTGTTTACTTATCCCTTTAATGGAATTTTTTTTCAGAGAAGACATGCCACCATATGTGAAAGTACTGCTGTCATTATTTTTATTAAATAGTTTAATAGGAATAAAATTGAAAGAGTCATATAACTCCACATTGATGCTTATGATCCTAAAAGTTGCTTACATTTATTATTGTTCCATTGTCTAGGAGTTTGCCATGGCTGTGGCTTCACCTCTACAACTCGGGATATTTTGTATAGTCACCTGGTAACAAATCACATGATCTGCCAGCCAGGCTCGAAGACAGAGGTGTATTCCCCTGGGTCTGGACTTCCTACTAAGCCAGTAACACCAGGTAAATGAATGGCATGAAAATAGAAGGGAAGCAAAATCAAACTCAAACTCAAGGGATTAAAGTCGGTAGAGTGAACAACACATTCCAAAACAGAAGGTTCTTAAAACATACATTTATAAATTCACATTACTTGTGCTTTTGTCATTCTTATTAGATATTTATAAGACTACACAGAAATCATAGTTTAGTGTTCAAGCATATTTTGACCATTTTTGAAACCTTTAAACACAAGCACCTCCTTTCAGGGTCAGTTCTTTAGGACTAGTTTAGTACAAGGAAAAGTCCACTCCATCCTATAGTTTAACATAGCTTTTGAGGGGTATTTTCTCCCTACATGGTGCTTACAGTTTTGTCTAGGTACCAGAAACCTATTTATACTTTATAAAACTTTAAGTTCCTTGCCTGGAGTCAAAGAGAAAGCCAACCCACTTTTTTTAGCTTAAAGTCTCAGGCACTTTGCAGAGGAATTTGCCTGCATGCAAATGACATACCATAAATGCAGGGAAATCTGTGGTTTTACCTGTCAGTCTTACTGATGTCAGCAAGTCAACAGCTTCTGTAAAACAAATAAAACAATGGCGGGGGGGCAGAGTGTTGTGAAACCATTTCCCACTGCCTTTATCGCAGACAGGAAGAGAAACATTTTCAGTGCAGCTAATTAATAGTGTTACTACCTGTCTCTCTTATTGTAGAGCTGTCCTGATTTGAGCAGTTCTATCTGTGGGAGAGGAGGACATGAAAATAACTTAATATTTCACAAGAAAACATGGTTTTGTTTCTCTAAATGTCACAGAACGTGATGGTACTCTATTTAAGCCATCTTAGTATAATTTAAAAGTAGTATAAACAATCAACATTACACATCACAGTCTAATTTGGTAATAAGATGAAAGCATTTTTTTTTTCATTTGATGATAACATAGTTTGTCTTTCACATTCTCAAAGATTTAGTAAGAATGTTTAATTTTGGGTATCTAAAGAGATAACCCTAATAGTTGATCATATTTTATATACTGATCCACTTGCAAGCTGTATTTTCTGCAACTGCAAATTTTATAGAAATTATAATCTTACATACACAACTGCTGATTGTCATGCTCCAGGATTATGGTTTTGATTAAGCATTAGTATGTGGAACTAAATCAATGGGTAGCATTACAAAATAGTTTAGGAAATGTAATGTATGAAGGCATTTTATGCCTCAGTTTAAAAAAAATCAAATAACATAAATTCAGGAAATAGTTTTACTTTTTTGTGTTTTGCTTGTAAAATACTGTTTTTTTAAATACCTTTATTGAGTTATCACTTGTGACACAGGCAAACTTACATTTATATAAAAGTAATCCAAACATAATAATAAGTTCACATTTACGAACATTGTACATCACATGTATTTGTATATACTCTATTATCATTACATTACATAAATTATTCACTTCCTACCTTCTCTTGAACCTCATTCCATCTCCAAAACATTTTCTGGATGCTTTGTTCCTGTAGTTTCCATTTTTATGTACTTTACTTCTACCCCTTTCCAAAGATCCCACTTCCTGTTCTCTTATCTCTGTTCCAATATTCACTGCTTCTAGTGTATCTGGTTTAGATTTTGATTTCCATTTTCTAACAAATGCCTTTTGGTCAGCCACCAGAATTAAACTTAACAAGGTCTTACTATGTCTAGGCAATTCAGATCATGTACCCAACTCAAAAAATTAATTTCCTTAGTTACACTAATTTGCTTGCCCAGCATTCCTGACAGAGTCCTCTGTAGGAAAAAATGAAAGTCTGCCAATTCATTACACTCCCAAAACATATGTTCCCAGTTACCTCTTTTCTTACCCATCACACCTCCAACATTTGCCATGTACCTGAGGAAAATTCTTTAGCATCTGCTTGGGGTTTAAAAGTATCTACACAAACACTTCCAAGCAAAAATCGTAAATATTTTTTGATGTTACTGCATATTTGGAAGCCATGCATATGTCCTTCTATTGTTTCTTTGTGACTTGCTTATTGAATCTCTCTTCCCAATCTTTTTTTGATCTCTTCTGATTGATTCATATAGTTATTATAGCAATAACTGATGACATGGGTGTGGTATATTGAAGATTTACCCACAGTTGGTGTGGTTTAATCATGAGAACAAAGCCCGAGTGATTAAACAAAGCCAACCACGGGTAAGTCTTCAGTATACCACACCACTGAGTTGGTTATTGCTGTTATACAATGAAATTATTTAAGAAAAACTTGGATTCCCAGGCTTACACAGTAACATCACTGCTTTAGCAAGCAACTAACCACCCGATAGTTTGGTGATTCCTTTGTTGTAAGAAGGGACTTAGAATTTGAAGGGGATGAGATGTCTTTCACTTTTATTATCCATAAAATTGTTTCTCCAGTATTTTAAACTAACTGCAGTTGGGTCTTTAAAAAAAAAAAAAAGAATGGGGCACTTCTGTCACACACTAATAGGAAAACACAGTAACACTACTGAGTCAGCATTAAATAAGCATGGGTATTGGTTGAAGTTGCGGTAAACCCATACCGACAAAATCTTGTATGTCATAAAAAACTTAAATGTTTGTCCACTCCTCAAGCCACACATTCCTGAATTTTCAAAAAGTAATACTTATGTAAGAGATAGCAATTAAAAAAAAAGTCCGGCCGCTCAGTGATACTTTAGCAGCCGGACTTTTTCCATTGGTATATTTTCGATTTACAGCGGGCATGCTTGTTGGACTGACCAATGAGCGTGCTACTTTCTGAATGTTAATGGCCATTCACTGTATAATGTGCAGTATTTTGAATGTCCGACTAATTATTCTTTTTTTAAACAGCAGCTTCTGTTCTAGATTCAGTTAAAAAATTCTACCAGTGCAAGTCTTTTATTTAGGTTTCCCCTGTCCCTTTCACTTTGTCTACGTTCTTATCAGTCCCTGATAGGGAAGGAAATCTCTAGCCTCCAGTCCAAATGTCTTCTTGGCCTCTTCCCATTCTCTTACCTTTTCTTCTCTAATTATTTGTTCCCAATACCTTGGTTCCTTTGCCAGCTTCCTCCAATAAATTCCAGCTCTCTTTTGTCTATTTTATGTACTCTTAATTGCAGTCATCCCTGTCAGCAGAATCTCCTTTCTTCATTCCCACATTGGCTTAGTTCTTAGTATCCTTTCTGCTATTTTATGAATATAATCTTTTTTAATTTTTTCCAAATCTTTTGGGTTTCTAATACCATGATGGGAATGGATCTCATTCTTAAGTCGAAGTACGATTAAAGTTCATGAAATTAGTATTGTTTCAGTTTTTGATGCCAGCCAAAAGTGTTCTTCGCAGCACCAGCAGTGTGCCTAGTAATGACTCCTTCTGCAGTTCATATGGGGTTACATGAATTGGTAGCACATCTAAATACGATTTAAGATTCTTTTTTGCAAGACCTGTTGCTCTTACTACTATTGGAACTGTCTGGGTGTCTTTCTTCCACATCACTCTCGTTTTTGCCTGCAGATCCTGATATTTTATGACTTTGTGTCTCTCTGTATGCAAGACACTGTAGTCACTGGGTGTGGTGATTTCAGTGAGCAATGCTACTTTTGTCTTCTTTTCATGGACCACTATATCTGGTTTTCTATCTTTTGAACTGTTAGTAATGGGTGATCCCATGTGATGTAAACTTCATCATTTTCTATGGTGCTTTGTGGCTTATGTTTCCAGTGTTTTTCAGCCACTTCAGTACCATAATGTCTGCACAATCCCCAATGCAACAGTCTTGCCACATTATTATGCCTTTCAATATACAGTCCTTTTGCCATTAGTATGTCACAACCAGCAACAAGGTATGCAACTGTTTCTAATTCGGCTCAGTGGACTTTGTAAACCAGTTTGTACGTAGCCCACTATCTTGGGGAGCCAATATTAACCTTTCATCTCTTGATTTGAATTTGCCTCTCCTTAACCATTCCTGCATTCATTCCTGTTCCACATGAGGTTCTTCCAGAAGTTTTCTATACTTGCAAGTATATTTATGCATTTTTCACCTTTCTTGCCTTCTCATCGGCCCTTCACCTTATATTCTTTCTTTTGTTTTTTTGGCACATTCAGCTGCTGCCTGATTTTTATCTTCTTCTAGTTTGATATCCATTCCTGCTTGATGCTGATATGCTTCTGCTAGATTAAGCAGAGAAGTCATCTTAGATTTATTCTCCCCATGTTTCAAAACTTTCACTGCATTTGGGTCTTGTGAGGTCACCAGATATGTATGGAGTCCCACAATTGTATATCTATACTTGTAATCAGTTTCAAGGAGGCTCATCCCTCCTTCAGAATGGGGAATATATAATCTTGATATGCACTATTTTTTTTTATAAATCATTTGGTGAGAATGAAGCATCCTTTTTGTTTTCCTATCTAATCTATCCAACACTTTTTGGGGTCAGTCAATCACTTCAAAACTCTTAAGTTAGGACAGGAAGAGCAAATTGTTCCTAGATGTCAGTGCTGTTTTCAGGATTAATTTAAGTCTTCTAAAGTATTCCTTACTAGGTTTTATTCACATTTGTTCATGTTTTATTGTTGATCCTTCATCAATTCCCAAATATTTATATACTCCCTCTTGCTCAAGTTCTTTTATATCACATTCTTGTCCCAAACTGATGTTTTCCTGGTGCTGCAGTTTTCCTGTTTTAAAGGTTGCTTTTGTATATTTGTCAAGACCAAATGACAATTTTATATCATCTGAAAAAGTTTTGACAGCTTGTAGTTGTACTTTCAGTTCCTCATCTGATGAGCTATACAGTTTTAATTCATCGACAAAGAAAAGATGAGAAGTCTTTATACTTTGTTGTTTTCTAGGAGCCAAATTATACTCATGACCTAAGCTGTTAAGTAGATAGCTTAATGGGTTAAGGGCAAGGCAGAATAGCAGTGGTGACAGAGTCACCCTAGAATATCCCCCTTTAAATTTTTATCCCTGGGATAATAATTTGTTCTTGATTGCTGTTATTCTCCTTAAGGATCTGCGTCCAAACTCCAATACTTTCCTTATTTCTTGAATTACCTCCCTGCTTTATTTTCATCCAGCTTTCTGCTTGTGATATGTATAAGAGTCTTAACTATGTAGCTCTAAAATATCCTTTCAAATCAGGTAATCCTAAACCTTCCTCTCCTGTTGGGAGGATCAAATTATCCCACTTCACTCTTGCCCTTTTCCCCTCCCAAATGAAACCCTTACTGTCCACATTTATAACTCTGGTTGATAAA
Source organism: Protopterus annectens (assembly GCF_019279795.1). Taxonomy (NCBI): domain Eukaryota; kingdom Metazoa; phylum Chordata; order Ceratodontiformes; family Protopteridae; genus Protopterus; species Protopterus annectens. The sequence goes on from NC_056742.1 coordinate 10,520,771, forward strand.
AATATACTTGACCTGTGTATAAAACTAAAGGGACTAAAAACATTTTTACTGCTTGTATCTTGCTTTCCACATCCATAGGCAAGGACTTCCAGTTTCTCAGTTTTTGTATTATCTTTTGTTTAGTCTCTTTCTACATATCCGTACCTGCCATAACCAAATCCTTTTCAATCTATATTCTTAAATACTTCTGTGATGATGTGTGGTAGTACCAGCTATGCCAGAAAAAATAGAACAGGGGATGTGTAACATATGCCAGCATATCTAGCTGGTGTTTTGTAAAGAATTGCATGTCATTTGTATATCAAACTGATTTGTACAGGTGCTTGTATGGAAAATGTATATGTAAAGCTGCTTGTGCTAAAAGTATACCAGCAGTGGGTCCTGCTGGACAGAAAAGACATACACCTGTATGTCAGACTGTATTGTAACTGTAAAAATTAATATATTGTAACAGTGGATACTGGAAAGGAAAAGGTTAATCTCAGTCCAGCTAACTTACCTAGTTTAGGCCGTAAAGATTTTATCTTACTGTTCTGATTGCAGCCAGAGGTGAAATGTCTGTGAAAACCAGGACTAAGAATCCTACTGTATTGTCCTTAGGGGTGAACAAATTGCTAGTGTAGAAGGGTGGACATTTTGAAATGGTTTTATAGCTTCCAGATGCTGTAACACATCTCAGCAAAACTCTGTACAGATATATGGTAATAAATATGTGCTAAATTCTGGTTCAGTTTCTAGTAAAGGAGTTAGAGTGGGAATGAGAGTCAGATGACCAGATGTATGTGATGCCATTTTGTAATCCGGCACTAAAATGATTGTTTAATACTAGATGAGACAGAAGTCTCAAGGCAGTCTGTTTTTGGAACTGACAAGGTCACTCACCCACTTCATATTGCCTTGCTTTAGTAAGTAACCAGGGAATAGTACTTTTTTAGATCAGATCAGTCAGGAAAATATAGTGAGATTAGTCAAGTACTATTTTTCTGTGTCTGTTTAAATCTTTCTATCATTGTTATTTTTAATATTTCCTGTGATTGAAACTCTTGGGTTTATTGTAAATAGATATTTAGTGTTTTCATGTTGTTTTATTAGTTATTATTATTATTAAATATAGTTAAACTTTTTATTGTGGCTGGTCTTTTAGAGAATATTTTAACCTTTGAAAGTACTTGTATTTATTTGGTGACACTGTGGCCTCTCCTGAATGTCTTGCTGCACTGGTCAAACACTGCCATTTGTATTAGTATTAATTTTATTCAGTAAAATTGGGTACCCTTTTATGAGCCTTAGAGTAGTTGGCTGGTGGCAGGGTGGCAGTATTCCTACCTTATACTCTGGGCAAAGGTATCAGAGCTAGTAAATCTGTGAAATCCTTTCCCAGGTGTGTGTGTGTGTGTGTGTGTGTGTGTGTGTGTGTGTGTGTGTGTGTGTGTGTGTGTGTGTGTGTGTGTGTGAAAATCAAATCTCAAAAAGTGTATGTGTCAGGTACTTGGAGGATGGACACAGCGCACTGGTTTCACAGAGAGGATGTGGAGGACTTGGCTTGGAACACTCTGCTGAGGACTCAGTACTACAGCTGTGCCAGTGGGGAATCTTATTGGGGGCCTGAAGAGAGAGAGAGAGAGGGAAATGAGAGGTGTGATAAGAGACCTTGGGACACAGGTGGACAGTAGTCTCTCCTTTGATAATCACATCGCCACAGTAGTCAAGAAATCCTTCTACGTGGCACACCTCATCACAAAAGGTTTCTCATCCAGGAAAAAAGAAGTCATTTTTTTCCCTCTACTCATCACTCATTATACCCATTATAGAATACAGCGCCCCTTTTGGTATGTACCTCACAAGACATCTACAACAACTGGAAAGGCTGCAGAAATACCTCACAAAGAGGATTACTGGCCTCAAACAGATGCCCTACGCAGACCGTCTCAAAAAACTCAAGCTTTACTACGTTGCATATTGCCTACTCAGAGGCGATCTCTGCCTAACATACAAAGCTATGTCAAACCCAGAGCTGTTGGACATGCTCCACTTAAAGAAATCCCAATCCCTCCAAGCTACACGCTGTACGGACCTAAACCTTGTCACCACAATAAACAGAACATGCTGGAGGGATAGATTCCTGTCCCAGAGACTTTCCATACTCTGAAACAAACTACCTATCTATATCAAACAAAGCTCCTCATTAGCACTCTTCAAGAAAAATCTTGATGATTGGACGGGAGATAGGAAATTCACCCTGGGGATCATGTCTATGGCTCTGCTCGACAGGGGCACAGAAAAATAATTTTCTTGGGTGGCGAAAGCCAGGGTACCTTTTTGGCTGGGCTTATGTAGGCCCTAGGGCCAATAGCCTAGTACCTACCTATGAACCTATGAAACCCAGCCCCCGGAATGAGTGTGATGTTCTTCGTGTTTCACTGTTGCAGTCAACACACATGGGTTATCCTGCCAGGGGTAGCCCTCAGTCGGCCCGAATACCAGAAGCTTAGTATTTCTGTGTCAGTTGCTGTCGCTCCAGGACTGACGTCAGGTCATCAGAGGTATAAAATCAGGCAGCCGACGCCATTACATCAGTCTTTCTTGTCGAGGAGCCTGAAGCAGAAGCAGTTCACATGAGTGCCGGTCAGCCACTACCTGAGTTTCATTTCCGAACTGAAGTTGAAGTCTTCTACTGCTAAGTATCCCATTGAGGATCCTTTTTTCTTGCTCAAACCGATGTCAGAAAAAGTTAACAATTGTCTCGCCTGTGGAAAGCAAATACCACAACGAGATTTCCATTGTTACTGCATCACCTGTTTAGGCCCAGACCACGACGTACCTCGCTATCGCTTTTGTGCTTTGTTCATTGCCAGAACTATACATCGTTGGGCACTTATTGTAGCTAAATATTTTCGCTCTTGATCTCCGTATTCCGAAATGGGATCGGTAAGCCATCAGACTACTGATCTTTAGAAAAAACATAAGGATCAAGACAGAGACAGCCCGCACAGGTCCAAAACTGTCGATGAAGCTTCCATTAATCTAGTCGCCAGTTCACCAGTACTCAGTGAGGTGCTTTTGCAGCCCCTGATGCCCGCTTCTTTGGATTCGCAGGCCACTACCGAGACCCGTTCAGAGTCTGGTATGCCGCAGGACTCTTCTTTGACTAAGGATCCTGCAGATGTCTCTACATTGGATAGGTCCGGAGCCGCTGAGCAGGCACTGGCTTCCGAGGAAGTTCTTCGCACTACCGATACTCAACACAAACCGATGACTTCTTTCGCATCCTCAGTTTTTTCTAAAAGTACCAAATTTCTAAGGCCCAGGGTACGAACTACACCTAAAAGCAATGACCCAAGCTCAGGCACCTGCTTCCATGCCTCAATCTCAAATGCTTAAAATGGTGGAAGGCCTTATCATGCTTATTAGGGGAAACCAGCCTACCCCTTCCAAAAGTAAAAGAGACTTGTCCCCAGCAGTTTTATCTGACCAGGAGTCGGATGACTCTGAGGTTTATGAATATGAAGACATGCAACACTTATCTGCTTATGATGATTCAGATGCAGAGGAATCCATTCCTTCTGCCTCTCCTCCAGAGGATTTTTCATTTGGTGAAACCCTACATACTTTAAAGGAGCATTTACAATGGGAATGTCAGGACTGTCCTCAGTCCAAAAAGAGACTCAGGGAATTCTTAGATTTGCCACATTGCAGACCCTTAGCCATTCCTCCTGTCTTGGATGTTGTGGATGATGTCTTTATGGAATCCGGTTCACAGGAACCTGACAGGTATTACAGAGTCCCTGACTCACACAAATTTGCTGACCCAGAGGTCATCTCCCAAGGACCTAAAGGAATAAAAGCAACCACAGCTAAGAATCCCACCCCTTTGTACAGGGATTCCCAAGCTATAGACAGATGGGGTAAAAAAGTATACACTTCTGCAACTCTTGCCATTACAGCACTAAATTGTCAGTTCCACATGCTGAAATACCAGCAACATACCATGGAATTCCTCAAACAAAAAATACCTACCTTTTCTACTTGTGCAGAAAATGAAGAATTACAGGTGCTTATGTATTCTGCAAGCCAAGTTACTAAACATGTCTTGCAATGTGGCTTTGACGCCTTAGAAGCATCTTGCAGGGCAGCAGTTACAGGTTCTGTACTTAGAAGGCATGCTTGGCTTAAGGAACAGACCTTGCCAGACCATGTCAAATCAAAACTATTGGGCGCACCATTGAACTAAGAAAATTTGTTTGGCACCAACGCAGAAGAGGTCTTAAAAAAGATGGAAGAAAAAGCAAAATCTATGCAGACAGTTAAAGACTTCTTGCAGGTCCAGCCTCTGAGGTTCAGTAGGCATTGCCCCTCCAAACACTGGTCCATTCTGGCCCCTCCAGGCCAGCTCAGACAAGACCTAGGGGAAGCAGACCCCCCCCCCCCAGACAGCAGTCCCAGGGAATGCAGAGATATAAGCAATGGAGTTCCTCAACTTCAAAAACAGGAAGTGCTAAGCCATATACACCTCCACCCCTTTCCTCTGCCCACCTGCTTGTGCCCCTAGGAGGAAAACTCTCCTCCCATGTAAAAAAACTGGGCCTCTATTACCAAAGACCGATGGGTCATCAACATAGTGTCCCAGGGATACAGATTTTATTTCCACACTCTGCCAACCCCAAAAGGGTTCCCAGATCTTCCTCCAAACCAGTGGGCACTGGCCAAAAAACAAGTACATTCACTGCTCTCCATAAGAGCAGTACAGCCTGTTCCTGCAGACTAGATAGGCCAAGGTTTTTATTCCAGGCTTTTCCTGGTACCCAGAAAAGAGGGCACCTGGCACCCTATCCTTGATCTATCAATTCTAAACACCTTCCTGGTGATACCAAAGTTCAAAATGCTCACCCTCCAGCAGCTTCTCCCTATGCTTTCCAAGGATGCTTAATTAGCAACCCTAGACCTAAAAGAGGCCTATCTACACATCCCAATCGGGGATTCTTGCAGGGAATATCTACGTTTCAGGGCAGGATATATGCACTTTCAGTTCTCTGTGCTTCTCTTTGGCTTATCCACTGCTCCCAGAGTTTTCACAAAATGCCTGGCTCCAGCCATTGCTTTTTGCAGACAGAGGAATATCCATATTTACCCCTACTTGGACTGCCTGATTCAGGCAGACAGTCAGGAAAAGCTGTTACAGCACCTGACCTTTGTAAAGGATCTACTGACCTCTCTGGGGTATACTATAAACGAAAATAAATCCAAACTAGTCCCCACTCAAAAAATTGTATTCCTGGGAGCAAGCCTGGACACAGGATCCCAGATGGCATTCCTTACTCCAGAAAAACAAGCTTACCTGGCAGGCTACTTCTCTCAACTAGCCACCAGAACCCAGTTATCTGCAAGGAAAATCCTGCAAGCTCTAGGGTTCATGGCATCCTGCATTCTACTCATTCCATATGCCAGACTGCATATGATGAAAGTACAATAGTACCTAAAAAGCCTTTGGTGTCAACACTCTCAGGACCTGGAAGCTATCATACCTTTGATACCCTGTCTAAGGAAAGATTTTCTTTGGTGGGCAGCAGCATGTAACCACAACAATGGTCTTCCCATCTCACAACCCCATGCCACCCAGACCCTAACCACAGATGCATCAGATTATGCCTGGGATGCACACCTGGACGGCAGGTGCATTCAGGGCCATTGGAGCCCAAATCAAGTACATCTGCACATCAACCAAAAAGAGATGCTAGCTGTTCTGCATGCTCTGATAGTTTTCAGACCCCTACTCTCCCAGGGGCCTCTAGTGATCAAAATAGACAACACCACAGTGATGTGGTATATCAACAAGCAGGGAGGAACTCACTCTTATCCTCTCTGCAGGCTCGCCATGACCCTTTGGCACACGGCTTCAGCCATGCAAATTCACCTGCTAGCACAATTCCTGCCAGGCTCCCAAAACTCTCTGGCAGACAACTTAAGCAGAAATCTCCTAGACCTACATGAGTGGCAGCTAGACCACAGCACCTTCAGCATTGTAACCCAGAAATGGGGCACCTCAAAGGTGGACCTCTTTGCCTCCCACAACAATCACCAGCTCAGCAAATTCTGCACCAGGGAACCTCACAGCAAGGCCTGGAAAGTGGATGCCCTATCCTTCCAATGAGTCAATCTCTCGATATATGCATTTCTCCCTCTACCACCAATTTCAAGGGTATTGCTCAAAATAAGGGAGGACAAACCAAGGGCAGTCCTGATTGCCCCAGACTGGCCACACCAGCAATGGTACCCACTGCTGCGCAGCCTGTCACCCATGCCACCATGGCACCTACACCATATCCCAACTCTCCTGACTCAGAAGAATGGAGCATTCATGCATCCACAATTACAGACCCTGAACCTGGCAGCCTGGCTTATTTTCTGACCTCTCCCCCCAGTTGCCAGCCTAAACAAACAAGTCCTGGATGTTATACATGAGGCCAGATACCCCAGCACTAGAAAATCCTATGATGACAAATGGAAAAGGTATTGCACCTGGATCCAGGCTAAAGGAGCTGAAACAGCACAGCCCTCCCTACCTCTCATCCTGGCTTACCTAGCAGACCTGCTACAAAGGAGCCTACCCTTCTCTTCCATTAAAATTCATGCCTCTGCCATCTCTGCTCATTACAGCACAGAACCACCTCTCTTTTCTCACCCTCTCAATAAAACAGTTCCTAAGAGGAGCTAACAATTTAAGGTCACCAGAAGAGCTCCTACCCCCAGCTTGGGACCTTAACTTTGTGTTGGGAAAGCTCACATTGCCCCCCTTTGAGCCTGCAGCTTCAGCAGAGTTAAAATTCCTCTCTTGGAAAACAGCCTTGCTTCTGGTCATCACTTTGGCTAGAAGAGTTTCAGAGCTACAAGCACTAATGGCTGTAGACCCCTTCATCATTTTCCAGGCTGACAGGGTCTTCCTCAGGACTAACCCAACTTTCATGCCTAAAGTGGTGTCCAGTGTGTCTCTCAACCAGTCCATTCATTTGCCCACCTTTTTCCCTAACCCACAAAACCAGGGGGAAAGGATTCTGCATTCTCTAGATGTGCACAGACAGGTCAGATTCTACCTGGATAGGACTAAATCTTTTAGGAAAACTAACCAATTGCTAGTCAGCTTTGCAGCAGGGACAGAGGGTAAGGCCATGTCCAAACAAACAATCTCCAAATGGATAGCACACTGCATCCATGTCTGCTACAAGTAACATGGGAAACCGCCCCCTAAGGGGGTGAGGACACATTCCACTAGGGCAACCTCCACCTCTGCAGCTTTTTACAGAGGGGTCCCTACCAGGGACATCCTGGAGACTGCAACATGAACTTCTGTTCATTCCTTCACCAAGCATTACCACCTGCCTGTCTTCTCCAAATCCAGGGCAGGCTTTGCAACCGCAGTCTTGCAGGGCATCCTAGCCAGCCCCTAGTCTTCTTGACTGCCTCCACCCTTTTCTTCAGCTTTGGAAATCAACCCAAGTATGATGACTGCAACAGTGAAACACAAAGAACATAGTACAGTTGTGTACACTTACCATAAATGTAGATGTTCATGTCTGTTCACTGTTGCAGTCCTGGTTTCCCACCCTCCATTCCCCCTTGTCTTTCTCTCTCTCTCTTCCTCACTCCTTACAGGAAATTTTTGGTATTTACTTTCTACTGGTGGTGTTCTTCCACCATAACCTAGCTCCCTTATTAGGGGCTCCTGACATTTGGGGCAAGAAAAACTGATGTAATGGCGTTGGCTGCCTGATTTTATACCACTGATGACCTGACGTCAGTCCTGGAGCGAAAGCAACTGACGCAGAAATTTAAGCCTCTGGTATTCTGGCCGACTGATGGCTATCCCTGGCAGGATAGCCCAAGTGTGATGACTGCAACAGTGAATACACTCGGAACATCTACATTAATAGTAAGTGTACACAACTGTACTTTCCCTATATGCTCTTAAGGGAAATTGTGCTTGGTACAGAGAGCTGCATTTGGAAATACTGTGTGTATCTATTTTTGTTCCAAGTGAACATCCCTCACCGGTGTCAGTGGTGAGGATTAAGGCGCCTTGATTACTGGCCCAGAGTAGCGACTTCACAACTTCATTTTATCATGTCCCCATAAGTATGGGTGTTGCTGGACAAATTTGTGTATTGGTACACAGTTTATAGCTATAGTCTTCATTTTATCTTCATTAATTTTATACCCTGGAAAAACCCGGAACTGAGTCAGAATATTCCATGACACTGAGATGTCCTTTTCTGGTTCCATGTGGTACAAAGTAATATCATCTGCAAATAAAGCCAACTTTTCCTGAAAACTATGCCAACAATATCCTTTAATTTCTGAGTCCCTTATCTTCTTTGCCAATGGTTCTAAATATAACGCAAATGACAAAGGGAAAAGAGAACACCACTGCCTAATTCCTCTGTTCAGACACAACTTTATCAGAGAGGAGCTTTTACACTCTGAATTTTTGCATCCAATCCATCGTATATCCTTCTAATTAACCTTTTTATTGTATCAGGAAATGCAAATGCTTCCATTGCCGTACTCCTAAAATCCCAGCTTACTCTGTCAAATGCTTTCTGTGTATCAAGACCCACCAATAACAGCAGTATTCTCATACATTCTGCTTCCCTCTGGATTATATTTTTCTATTAATATTGTCAAATGTTTGCCTCCCCTCCACGAAACCTCACTGGTCCAGATCTGTCAATGTTAACATCACATTTTTCATTGTTTTAGGCATTATAGAAAAAGACTTCATATGGGCCTGTGTGAAGCAGGATCAGATGGGTCTTTACAGTCTTTAGGTATTACAGCCACCACAGATTTTTTCCCAGGATGTTGGTGCATCCCCTCCTTTTAAAATACTGTTAAACAAAACTTTTCAGATATTTATGACTTTCTTCCATCCTAACTTCCAAACTTCCACCAGAATACCATCTAATCCTGGAGACTTTCCTGTAGGTTTGTTGTACATCAACATTCTATCTCATCTCCTCCTATCTTAACTGTTAATTGCTGAGCCTCATTGACCTCTAACATTGGCATATTTAAATCTTCCATAAATATTTCCATTTGCGCTTTTTCTTGATTTCCCCACTTCTCAGCATTGTACAATTTTTCATAACCTTTCCAAAATACCCGTAATACCTGTACAGGATCTCTGGTTATCTTTCTTGTTATAGGCTCTGTAAGGGTCTACATTAAATCAGCGAACACTAAAAAAAGCGAATGCTGATTTATTGGCCCCATGTAAGCGAAAGCTTACAATCCCGAACACTCAGAACAGTGATTTTTTTTTTCCCAGGGAAAAAAATCGCTGTTCCAAAAAAGAAAAAGAAAAAAACAAACTTTAAAACATTACATAAAGTGGGGGCCTTCACCCCCCACATTCCCCCTACTTAAATATACCAACTCCAAGATCGCACTGCAGTGACAAAAATGGCAAAATAATGAAGGCGGCCAAGCGATTTCTTTCCCAGGGAAAGAATTTGGTTATATGCCGTTTCGGTATTTTGCCGTTGAGTGCTTTCAAGTTCAATCAAGACACATTCGAAAGAATGCGTCTTCGATCATATAATAGGGAACCCTCTGTAAGTTTAGTAACAATCCTTTCTACTTTCTGTTGTCTGAGTTATTCTGCCAAAAGTTTTTGTGCTCTGACATTATTATCAAAAACAGTTGGTTAAAAGAAATCTTTGTAAACTCAAGCATATTATCCAGGTACTCCCTTATTTTTTCTGTAATACTCTGCAGTTGCTTCTCCTCTTGTTCTGTGAGATTTATCTTATTTTCTAATACTTTACCTTTGTCAGCTCCACTAAATAATTTTCATTCCTTCTTAACCAGATTTCTTTTTTTTTCTTTCTACCCTATTTTTAAACTCCACTTTCATTTTGTCCCAGTCACTAGCTGTAACTTCTGGAGTGCTTTTTATCTTCCCTAATAACTCCCAAATAATCTCCACTGCACTTTCAGGTAGGTGGGGAAGCACCAGTGTCTCATCTTTACTTCATTACCCTACCTTTCATCTTAGTAATTATTAGTGCATGATCTGAAATAGTTATTGGATATGTATCAAAGTTCTCAATTAAATGGACATGTTCCTGTGAAGTATAATTGTTGTTAAGTGTAGCTCAGTCATTATATCTTGGGGAATAATATGTGAATTCTGTCAAAGTTCCTCCTACTGAATTCATATCTTTCATACCAAATATTTTCATAAATTTCTTCAGAAGTCCACCATTTTTTGTTATATTTTCCCTTCTAGACCCTCCAGATATAGCCTCATTGCTGCAAATCAAATTCCAGTCCCCACTTCTAAGTAATGTTCCCTACTGAAAGCTAATTATTAGTTTATCTCAATTTTTAATCTCCAAAATAACAGTTTTTTAGTAGAATATAAGTACATGCCAGCATAATCCTCATCCCTTGCCAGTAGCCCCATGTTTCTACAAATTTGTCATTATCATCTTTTTTCCTCTTCATTCACTACTGGAGCTCCTCTAGCATTTAAAATCAGTACTCTTTTCTTTTGTCTCTGATATTCTGCAGAATATGCATCCTGATATCCTTTCTTTATCAGATTCACATGCTCAGTTATTTCCAAATATGTCTTCTGTAGCATTGCTTTTTGCATTCTGCATTTCTTATTACAGTTAAGTATTCTTTCCTTTTTGTTTATACCTGTGAAACCAGTGAAATTCTAAGGTACTATACAAAGTGCTGCAGTCATGGTAAAAAGTCAGTATTCCCACCTGTTGTACATGCCAACTTTTTAAAATGTGTATGTCTAGCTTTTATGATACATGTACCCATAAAATTTGACAGGTTAATCCTTTATACAGTTTATTCTTGTTATCGACATTGGAACCTATGTCACATTTACAAGACTTTTTGTTTTAATAAAACCCATAAAAAATACACCCCCATAGCACCTCCATAACATATTAAGTTATTACAAACACACATAACTATGCACATCTTTAAATAATGAATTTTAACCCTCCTAATGGGAACACTTGTATCAGATATACAGCTGATAACACAGGCCCTAATTAACCTGAAATTGGGAGTTATCCATGCCACAAAGCATGTTGTTGCATTTGATTCTACTTAAACTGACTGGTGTCTGTTCTTTTTTCTGTCTTTATTTCCCTTCCCCAGATGTGAAAACTACTTGCATATTTTCTGAAATCATTAACTTATAGGCCTGATAAAATGATATTAATTTATTGACCTTTTATCAGCTTGCCACAATGGAAAAGTAAGAGGAAAAGAAGAGGAAGAGGAAAAACATTTACATCTTTTCGTACATGTGCAAAAACATCATCCACAAGTGTTCCTATAGTGAAGTAGGCATGCTGTGCTAAAGAAAGAATGATGACATAAGCCATGCAAAGAAAGAAAAAAAATTACCATTTACATTTTTTTATCTTGATCAGGCACGGAGTTTGTGGGAGAGAAAGTGTGCATGCTTCCCTGTACCTTAAAAGCAGTCCCATTTTTTTCTTTGTAACCCATTATTGTTGTACTTCTGCCTTTGTAGTAGTAAGGACATCTGCCATGTTTCAAAATGGATTTGAATGTAGGCTTTAAGAACAACAGAGTCTGCACATGGATGCATTATTTCTGTACGTATTCATTTGTTGAATCAGCAAGTTTCATTGGCCTTTGATAGCCACCCACTGTGTTTTCAGTGCAAGTCCTTTTTGCTTGTCATTGGTTGACAGAATCTGCTTTTGACATTGAATGATCTGAACACACCAAAGGTGATTTCTTTGTCTGCAGTTAAATATTGTGTGTTTTATGAGGTGCATTGAAAGTGATATTAAGCCTGTATTTGTTCACTAAAAAGTAATGATTTGTAAAAGCAGTTAATGTACTTTAGTTAAAGTGTTTATTTAATATTTGAAGAATTGCCTCTTCAGGAAAGTTGCATTTAATGTTTACTTCATTGTGATTGCTGTAGTGTGGACGTATACATTTTGTTCGACCTATTTGATGCAAATGATAATGTGTATTTTGTGTGCTCTGTCTCTTCAGGTTTGAGTCCGGTGAGTGCCAGCCCCAATTTAAGGTGTACGATTTGTGGCTTTTTAGCAGACAGCATCATTGTTTTGCATCAGCACACAGCAGAACATACTCTGAGAAGCAGCAGCACAGACCTAAGTCAAGTGCAGCACCAGGAGTCCACAATATCGCCAAAAGGAATTGAAAACAGTTCCAGTGCCCACCTATATGATGCAACAGACAAAAAAGACATGGATGCTGCTGTACTTATAAATAACTGCCTTGCAGATGAGGTTGTTGTTCCTTTAAAAATTAAAGAAGAACCTACTGAAAGCAGAAGTCCTATGTCTGAAAAGGAGGCAGATTTGTTTTTAGAGCCTGCAGGACAACCAGCCTCAGATACTGGACAATCGTCTGGAACTTCATCTCCACAATGCTTGCCACCTGTTCAGATAAAGACTGAAGTCTCCAGTCCTACTCCTGGATCAAGCCCTGTGCATGCTGGAGCCAGTTCTGTTACACCTGGTGGGACTGTATTCCTGCCACAGTACTTGTTTGGCACTGAAGCAGCCGTGGTCCCTCAAGCTTCAGAAATCCTGGCCAAAATGTCTGAACTAGTCCACAGCAGACTGAAACATGGGCAAAGCGCTGTTCCTCTTCTATATGCTGGTGCACAAATACCGAAGGGAGCTACCTGCTTTGAGTGTGAAATCACATTTAACAACATTCAGAACTATTTTGTGCACAAGAGGCTGTATTGCTCTAGTAGACATTTGCGAGAAGAAAGTCCACCTGGTATGCAGAAGTCCAGGGATTCTGCCATGCCTGCTGTATCCATTTCTTCAGATGTTCCTTCTCCTCCAAGTGCAACTCCTTCTACTTCTCAAGACCAGATACATAAAGAAGACAGTACAGTGGATGCTAGCATTAAGATAACTGATATTAAAGAAGAGGACCACACAGCAAAGGACACTAGTTCTGAGGCTGAGAGGGCCAGCAGAGAAAGTGAAGATGGCCAGACTCCCAGCAGCTCTACAGATGAGCTGGATGACGATCCACTAAAAACGGTGTGTGATGCCTGTAACATTAGATTCAGTCGCCACGATACTTATATTGTACATAAACGCTATTACTGTGCTTCTAGGCATGACATACCCTTTCGGAGATCATGTATTGGGAAAACTCCTTTTGAACGGCAGCCTGTGCGCACCAGGAAGAGGAGAAAACTGTATGAAATCCATGGGGCAGGAAATCCTTCAGTATTACCCTTACATAACTCACCAGAAGTAACCTGCAGAAGTCCTCAAGCTGCATCTGCCCAGTTTGAAGGTGTGGCTAACGCTGCAGAACAGTTACATGTAAAGCGGGAATCATCACCTGTGGCATCAAAGGCAGAGAATGCTACAATAGTAGCAGGCTTTATTCCTGTCACTAGGACTTCTACTGTTCCTTCACCTAGTTCCAGTCCAGATGGAGAGGGACCCATTGATCTCAGCAAGAAGCCTCGAATCCATGGAGAAACACTGACACCACCGTTACTTCCACTGACAGATTATCATGAATGTACATCATGTAGAGTAAGCTTCAACAGCGTTGAAAACTATTTAGCACATAAGAAGTACTACTGCCCAGCAACTCAGCTCCAACAAAAGACATTGGAACAACTTCATAAGATTAAAGAACCAGTTCTAGCTGTACCAAAACAGCAACTCAGCAGTGTCACTGATAAGCCTTATGTAAAAAGGTTAGAAAGTGGGAAGATTAAGACTGAAAAGTATGTAGCTGGAAGTCCCACCTCAGTCACATCTTGTACTAGTCCTTCTCAGCTACCTGGCACCTGTGAATCTAATATAAATACTGTTGTAGATACTCCAAGAATTCATGCTAACGTGAAGACTGTTTCGCTTTCTGCAAATGTGACTGCTGCTATGCACCCCTTCTGCCCAGTTAATGGGAACATTAAAGGGGACCTTAGGGAACACTACCGAAATGTGCAGGGATTGTTTGTAACAAAGCAAGCTTCAACCTTTGCGGTGCAAGGGAATGTGAAAGACACAGCAGCACAAGTAAGATGTCAGTCTGTAGGCATATCTGAAACTAATCTGCCATCTCATCAGATTTCTGCTTCACCACCACAACAAGGCACTCGTGTTCGAAAAGACAGTCTCACTAGTTTAGATCAGAGAGAGGCAGCATCGTCTCCCCATGTATCTAGTGGGAGCCCAGTGCAGAATGCCTCCCCAAGGCCAATTTTAACCATTTCTCCTGCTCCTTTAAACCTCTCACCAGTGCCTGAAGTCCTCAGAGAGGCAGGACTCAAATCTCACATACCACTTGTGTATACTGACAGTTCTCAGACAGCCAGGAGTGTCCCTGTAGTCCTTTCCAATGGAAACACTAGATACTGTCGTTTGTGTAACATTAAGTTCAGCAGTCTCTCCAATTTTATAGCTCATAAGAAGTATTACTGTTCCTCTCATGCTGCAGAACATGTAAAATAAGCTTTCTGTTAATTTTCACACTACATACAGGGGTTTCATATTTTTCTCTTGTGAGCATTGAAGGAAAAGTAAGTTCTGTAACTTATTTAGATGTTTTTTTTTTTTTGCCAGAACTCAGCATCTATTTTTTAAATCCACACTGAGCCACACCAGTAACAGGTTTCATTCCTTTGGGTATAGGTTCCTGAACAAGGGAAAATCAAATCTGCCACAACTCCCAATGTAGCTGTTTGAATCTTCACAAATTACGAGAGAGTAGTTCAGCTGGAAATTGTGGGAATGTGTTGCACAGAGCATTTGTAAATGTTTTGTGATCCTAATGTGTCCTCATCTTTCTCTGCTATTATATCTTTACTTTGATTTACCTGTCAGTTTGATGCCTAATTAATATCACTAAAGATCAGTTGCTCTGGTGTGATTCAATGTTCTTTTTATGATGTCTGATGTCTCTTTTGACACTGGTTATGTATTCATACATGTTGTAAGTAGTAGCTTGGCTGGTCTTACAAAAGTAAACTAGTGATGCTGTCAGATGTACCAGCTAAACGTTGTGGCTGCATTTATAGTTCAGCAAACACATATATGACAAATACACACAATAATGTCATCTTTGCAAAATATAATAAAGCGTATATTGTGGTTTGTGTTGGCACACGTGTAAGTGATGGGGATGGTACATTTGTTGGAGGTGCAGTGTTTGAAAAATCAAACATGAATTTCTGGTTGAAATTAGTGCACATTTATTCCATGTTTTGCATTTGGGATTTCTTATGAAACTTCTGACTCCCATTGTCATCCCATCAAATTTTTCATGCACTACTGCTTCTGGAAGACATCAGGATCTGAACTGTTCCCAGATGCTGAGTCCCAGATAGGTGATGCTATGCATTAAGCTGTAGCCATAGAGTCCTCAGACAACAGACAGCAGAGCTTCATTATTGCACAGTCCAGTGCACCAGCTCTATATCACCTCTTTAGCAACACTGATATATGCCATCAGCAGAGCCATAGCTGGTTCATTTGGTGCCATGTGCGGTTGCTTCCTGATCTGATGCCCCTCAGTAGTAGGTTGAGGAGTGAAGTATAAAAAGTCCATTCTCCAGTCTGGCACTTCCCAACACTAGAGGAACTCTTGTCCTACCATCATGTGTCCCCATGCTCTAAGTGAGAGTAAATAAAGTTCATTCTCCAGTCTGGCACACCTTCCTTCTTTCCTGAGAAACAGTGCCAGATCCTAACACCCTCACAATCTACTTTCCCACCTTCACATTTACATGAGGAAAAAAATTAAAAATAGATCTGCTGATCACACCCCCTAACACCTTGCACTTGAGCTGGCTGCCCCCCCCCCCCCACCATCACCACCACCATAGCTACTAGTCTCTGATCAGTATATTAGATATACATTTCTGTATGTACATTATATCTGTCACATCATCTCCTCCAGTTTTTTTCCCTCTTTTCCAGCTGTTCGCTGAGGCCATGTAGCACAGATTTTCACAATCCTTACCCATTTATAGGGAAGTAGAGCTGTTTTTTGATGCTCCTGTCCTCTTTCATTTGGTTGACTGTTCACTAAAAGTCACTTCTGACATCTATCAAAGATGTCACAAATGGTTGTATGCATGTGTGCTGTATGCCTGAAGTAGGCATAAAATGCAAAAAATAGTAAAGTAGCATTTTAACAGAGGGCAAAATTACAGGCTTTTATCTCCGGTGTTCACAGAACTTTAATAAAGACATTATAGTCTGAGGTACAGTGAGGCACTGGCATGCCAGTGAGTCAGATCTTGGTATGATGACTATTTCCAGAGATCACAGCTTCACTGCAGAAATCATGCTTAAGTTAGAGAAAAAATAAGTAAATGCTTTGTTGGGGCAAAGGGAAGGACACACCTAGACTGCAAGGTTGAGTCAGATCTCTCTCTACACTCTGATGTTTTTGTACACATTTAATGATTCTGCACGTTTGAAAGTTGAGCAGCTGTTTCATGTCTGAAGTCACTCAGTAATGTGATTTGTGAAGATTTAAATATCATGGAAATGAAACTGTTCCCTCCAACTGTAGCTTCAGCAACAGTACACTAAAATGTGTATTTGAATGTGGTGTTTAATTCTATCTCTTTACTGCATACCAAGAGTTAGTTTTATTTTCTGTTTCATTTCTAACTTGCAATGGCTACAATGCCATTTTCAAACATAAGAGCAGTTTGTTATTCTAGGGAAATAAATTAATTCAGAGTTTTTATAAAATATTCTTATTTTGGTAGAAATGCAGTGTATTACCATGAGGTAAAGAAATTATAAAATGCTGTGGCCAGTTTTCTTTTTTTTCATGTTATGATACACAGTTGAATTAGGCAACCTTTTTGGAGACTGAGGCATTTTTATGTGTGTTACATTTATTCTGTTACCAAGTACTTTCACTGAAAGCGGTCATTTAATGTGCTGTAAGAAACCATGAAAGCAGCGGTAGTGTATGTTACATTTCGAGTTATGACCTATGTCTGTTTTATTTTGTGGAGTACCTCATTCTTAACATCCTGTGAAGTATCATCCATTTTTCCTCAGACTTAACTCTGAATGGGAAATAGTACTATCCAAACTAACTTATCTACCCGCATAACCTCTAGAAAATTCTTAATTAACTTACCCCCTCTTAATAAATGCCCATAAGTAGGGACACAGTTGGGTTGCATGGCTACGCTTATAGGCCCTGGTGGTCATTTACCTAGTATATTACCTAGTATCTATGCTGCATTTTTTAGTATTTAAGGTAATGAAAGGCATTTTTCTTTTGACATCCCCAGGTGTTTGTCTCTGATAACCTCTAATCTGGTACATCCCAGGGCTTACTACTGTTTTATTCATTTTTATTCAGTCAAGATAATGGTGCTAAGAAGTATTCTGCAATTAGTTCAAACTACCCTAACAAGAAATGAAGTTCAGTGTTGCAGGGAGTAGTTAAGATGCAATAAAAAAGGCAGTTCAATAATTATGCTACTGCTTTTAAGAAGCCAGAATATAATGAAGTTAAAATAAGTAAATATGAAAGTGACACAGAATTGTGGTTTGGTAACCCATACATATATCGAAATACTAGTATGCAAAGACAGTTTCTGGATGATAATTACTGCTAAAAATGTGAGACAATAAACTGGCCGCCTTTTTCAAAACATTTCTGTGTTTACATAGTATCACTTATAAATGAAATTATTTACTGTCCATAACCATGCATGTATGGCTATAAACCAACAATATGATAAAGGAAAGGAACTGATTAAAATTAACTGTATTTACTGAGTGACCAGCCAGTTTAAATATAGCCATGTAACAATTTCTGTGATCTTTGGCATCAGCTTTTGAGTCAGTGCATTTAATTTATCATGCACAGTTTAATATGCCAGATAGTGGATGAAAAACTGTAACCACATGAACAGAGGCACATTTCTACTCTGGTCCCTCACAGCTGAGCAATCTACACTAATGTCAACTTTGCTTTTTTTTTGGGTGGGGGAGTGGGGTAAGGTAGGGTCAAGTGTGAACTGAACATCAGATGGAGTGAGACTTAAGTGGGATGATGAGGTCATGTGAAATTCTTTGACCAGTAAAACTGCATGAGTTTTTTTGACATGCTTTACACAGTATTGTATTCCCAGATTACCAGTGCATTATTATGGACCCCAGATGCATTGTGCTTTGAACCTTCTGTGTAATTTGCTCATTTATGGTTACAACAGTGCCATGTGCAACATTTTGAATTGTGCTACTTGGGTGCTATATTTTACCAAGCTAAAAAAGGGTTAGATTATGAAAATCTCACTGCTCCTCTAAACTGCTGCTGTCAACACAACAAGAAGTTAAGGTGTCAGAATATATAAATTCTTTTAATTTAATTAAATCTCTGCAGTTTTACAGGGCTGATTCTCTGTCTCATTCCATGTAACTAGTATTCCTCAAGGTGCTGTGGCTGAGGTTGGCCAAGTGCCTTGGCATACAATGAACTGTGATGGTGAATGACCCAAAATGTGGTGGCATATAGCCTTTCGGCAGTGTGTTTTATAGCATTTCCAAGCCCTCTGAAACATGCAAACAGTCATTCACAGGATTTGCTTTACTTGTTGAAATTTAACAGCTGACACAAAGGAATGCATTTGAGAACACAATTTTATTTTAAAGATTTCTTGTTCATTAGCTAGAAATTGTGTTAACCGTTATAATCTCAAATGCAGTAGACAGAAAAAAAAACATTTAATAGTGTGCCCATCAGTAGGTTATGACACAACAATTTTTTTTGGTTGGTTTAAAAAAAGAAAGATATAATATTTACAGAAATCCTGAATGTGCATTAACTGTTAGATTTCCAGACTGCATTTTCTTATGTCATCAACTGCCTGATATGTTAAAATCACAGCAGGTTAATGAAATATAGGTACATAAACTGAGTCACAGCTTATGTACCTATATTTAACTTAATCACAGAAGTAGCAATTAACAAGCAAAAAGGTCTGGTTAACAGGGATTCTGTGTTGACCCTTAGGATCCAGTTATATTGATAAATGGATCTCCGTTATTAAGCCATAGCTATTTAGTGTTTGCGTCCAAATGGTCCAATACTGTATTTCAACATTCAAGACTCTAGTGTCAGAGCAAGTTAACTGGCTAGCAATAAAGTTTCTGCATCTGTTGGAAACCTGAGCACATTCATCGTTTCCAAGTGATAACTGAAAACAAAGATTGGCTGTGTGCTTGCCGTTGGTTCAGAAATATTTCACAGTCATATACAAAATTTGAAGAGAAATGCAATACCAAAACAGCTTTGGGCCATAGTGCTACTTGTAATCCCATTTTTGTATCCTCTGTAAGATGGTAAAACAGGTACCAATGACCCATTGCTAGGACATCTGACAGTTTTATAGAGTTAGCAGTTTGTTTGAATTCATGGTGTTTATATTGTCCGATTAAAACAATGCCTTTGCATTTCAGAAGCTATCCTAAAGACAGGTGGACTGAAATAGAATATTGATCAGTACCCATTGTCAAGTCTGTCTTACTGCTCTGTAGCAAACTACAACACTCAGCAATGTTAACAGTAGAATAGTCCTTACTGACTGTTTTTTTTTTTCATGTTGTCATTTTGTTTAATGATTGATTAAGGTAAACAAGAAACCCCTTAGTGTAGGCATGTGGATGTACAAAGAACAGGTCACTTGATCAACATCACCTGCAGCTTTGCATTATTTCTTACAGGTTTAAATTGGAATAACTGCATCCAAGATTCTGTCTCTTATATTTTTTTTTTGTTTGCTTTTTTCACACTGTTGTTATACTGAGAAGCGGGGAGCAATCACTGAAATGTTGGTTTGATCAGAGACAGGGTTTTCACATTGTGTTCTCCAGAATTCAGACTGGATGTTTGTCATTTTTGAAAACAGAATTAAATGTATGCCAGCAAATGTTAACAGATTAGATTAATGTGTGTTTCAGAATAAAAAAAAAAAATAAGAACAGTTTTCTTGATAAAGTCCTACAAAAATTTGGAGATGAGTGATGACTATAGATTCTTTGTTTTCATATTTTTTTTACTGAATCAAACCGTACCTGACACATAAGAATGTCAGGTAGAGAAATAATGACATTCTTACTGGAAAGAAAAAGCTTCCCATTGTCTTTGTGTGAAGGCCTTTAACTGATATTTTCCATTTCTAAGTGTTTCAGTTTCAAAAGCATGAACATGGTATTGCATCATGACAAGTGAATAAGTGCACAGAAATTATGACTTTTGGGAAATTAAAAACATTTACATTATATTAGGGCTTCATCTTTGCTCATCAGAAGTGCCACTTTTAAGCATTTAGCCTGATACAGTTTTCATCTTGCCAACATCTTAAGTAATTGATAACTAACTTTATGTACAGCCAGGAAAACTATTTCATCTAATCCCATGTGTTTTACTTTCCCTTTTTTACTTGCACAGAGGATCCACTTGTTTCAAGGGGTCATGACGTGTTGCCACAGAAAAAGAAATGTGCAGTACATTCCAGTTCTCTTTTGTGGCTAATAATATAGCAATAACCCACGCCTGGGTGTGGGTAATGCTGGATTTACCCACGGTTGGTGTGGTTTGGTCACGAGGGTGAAGCCCGAGTGGCCAGACAAAGACAACTGTGGGTAAATCCAGCATTACCCACACTCAGACGTGGGTTATTGCTATTATACAATGACATTATTTAAGAAAAAAAATAATTACTTTTCTTAAATAATGGCATTTTATAATGCCTCCTTACTGCCCTTCCGCAGCTTCTGGTATTCTGCGGCAGTTCTGATGTATTGCGCATGCGTATGCTTACGCAGTACATCAGAGCTGTGGGTAGAAGCAATGGAGAAAGCAAGATCTCTGTTGCTTTTTACAAACTGTCTCGCTATGTTAAAGGAGTTTAACATAGTGAGACAGCTTTAAAAAAAGCAATGGAGAAAGCAAAATCTCCATTGCTTTTTACAAAGTGTCTCGCTATGTTAAAGGAGTTTAACATAGTGAGACAGCTTTAAAAAAAGCAACGGAGAAAGGAAGATCTCCGTTACTTTTTTTAAAGCTGTCTCGGTATGTTAAACTCCTTTAACATAGCGAGACAGTGTGCAACAGAGATCTTGCATTCTCTGTTGCTGTAAAAAAAGACTTATACTAATGGAAAAAGTCCGGGCGACCGGACCTTTTTCCATTAGTATAAGTCTGATTTACAACGTGCATGCTAACCAATCAGCGTGCACGTTTTAGAATATTAATGGGGGGTTGTTGTATAATATCCTTTAGTGTGGTCCATGTGTGATCAGATTATAATGAAGTTGTCAGTTGTAAAGTAAGGGTTAGTTAAGTGAGAAGGAGATGAGGTAACTGTCAGTGTCCCCCAGGTAACTGCATCCACAGTTCACACTGTCTGCAGATCAGCTGAGTTGGTTACTACACATTTAGCTTTGCTAGGCAGTGTCTGAAGAATTCAGTTAATGCAGGGAAATGCAATGCATTAAGGAAGCATCCAAATCTCTGATCCTGAATATTTATTGATGTCAGTATCATTCAGGGATTCCACTGTGTATATATATATATATATATATATATATATATATATATATATATATATATAAGATATCCTGTTTTACAGAGTATCAATCAAGGTCTGTTTGCAAATTTTCTCCCTTGCTAAAAAAAAATCTTGCAACTGTAGTTTAGAAAACTAATTGACTCTTGTTAAAATTAACACCATTCCCAGACATTAGTATTTTTGCAGGAAACACAGCCCAGGGACTAAACTGAAAAAGTGCTGAGGTAGCAATTTTGACGCTGTATAGCTGTGTTTGTAGCAACATGCCTCATTTTCAACAAAAATAGATCTCTGAATCCAATTTCTGACAGATTTGAGATGTTCTATCAGCATTACAAGGTTAATGTGTTTGTAATGACCTTTTTTCTTAGACTGGCCTAAAAGCCATATGGTGTTTACAAAGGCTGTGTGCATGTTCTCTTCTCACAACCTGTCCCTAGTATTGGATGTAGACTACTGATTTTCAAAGTAGACACAGTTCAGGAATTATTAAACACTGACTTCCACTTCGGTGGTACAGAGGGATAAAGCCCTGACAGTGACTCGAATGATCTGAGATTGATTAGTGTCTCATGAAACTGGAAGAGCCAGGTGGGTGAGAGATACATGGCTTTTGTTGGTGAGCTTGCGTAGGAGCGAGAGTTGTGGTGGCTTCTCTAACCCCTGAATACATCACAATCTCTTAGCTCAGGGAATCTGGTCAAAGCCAAAAATAATGGGGAACGAAGGTCCAAAATCGGGGACAAAATTTAAATATTGTTCTTAAAAACTTAGAAAGTTGCTAGAATACTAAGTTTTGCATTAGTATGCATTTTCTGAAGGGGTTGAAATCTGAAACTCAGATGTCTTGTCTATATTTAGTGCAATTAATCTTCATATATTTGCCAGAAAACCACAAATTTAATGAAGAGCAAGCTGTGAAGCAAAAATCCGGACATTTGGTGAAAATTTGGACCGTTGTGAGTTATGTTCCCCTGTGACAACCTGGTGCTGTAGGGGAAGTAACATAGGCTGGTCAAAAGAGGCTTTCATAGGTTCATGGGTGTGTACTAAGCTAATGGCCCTGGAGCCTTTACAAGCCTAGCCCATAGGATTACCCTGGCATAATGCCACCGAACCTTAGTTCCTAGTGCCTCCCAGTGCTCTGTCAAGTAGAGCCACTGGAGTGATCCCCGGAGTGAATTTTCTATTTGCCATCCACTCATCATGATTTCTCTTGAAGAGGGCCAGTGAGGTGCTCTGTTTGACATGTATGGGAAGTCTGTTCCATAGCATGGGCAGTCTCTGGGTTATGAACCTGTCCCTCCAGCATGTTCTGTTGATTGTGGTAATGAGGTTGAGGTCTGTGGAGCATGTGGTGTGGAGGGATTGGGATTTCTTTAGATGTAGCATTTCTAACAAAGCTGGGTCAGACATGGCATTGTAAGTCAAGCAGAGATCGCCTCTAAGTAGGCGATATGAGACAGAGAATAGTTGGGAGTTTTTTGAGTCTGTCCATATAGGACAAGTGTTACGGCCTAGGATCCTCTTTGTGAGGTACTTTTGCATCCTCTCCAGTTATTGCAGATATCTAAGTGAGGTACATGCCAAATGGGGCATTGTACTCAATGATTGGCATAATGAGGGAAGAGTAGAGGGAGGCAATGCTCTCTTTCTTCCTGGATGCAATGCTCTCTTTCTTCCTGGATGCAAAACCCTTAGTAATGAGATGAGCCACATAGAAGGACTTTCTGACCACAGTGGCAATGTGGCGGTCAAAAGAGAGGTTGCTGTCAACCTGTGTTCCCAGATCTCTTTTAACGCCTTCTGTGTTCAGTGGACTACCATCAATGTGGTAATTCATGAGAACCGGGTTTTTCCCAAAGGGGATGACAACACATTTTTTGGTATTGAGCTTAAGGCTATGGTTGTGACACCAGTCATTGGTCTCAGTGAGGCCTTTCTGTAGGATGTCAACATCACTTGGGAAGTTAATCATGGCTCCCAACTTACAATCTTCTGCAAACTTTGTCAGCCAGATTCCCCTTCGTGTTGGCCTGGACTTCAGAGAAGTAGATCCCAAACAGGAGAGGACCCAGGACCCTGAACTCTGTGGGACTCCACTCGTGACTAGTTTTCAGTCTGACTTGGAGTAAGCTACTTTCACACTGTGGGTTCTATCTGTAAGCTCATTTGCAACCCACCTAGTTATATAGGGGTTGATGCCTACTTTAGTGAGTTTTTCTGTGATTCCTGAGTGGGGAATGGTATCAAAGGCCTTGGCCAGATCAAGGTAGGCTGTATGAACTACCTTGCCTTCATCCACAGCTCTGGTGACTGACTCAAAGAAGTCGACCAAGTTGAGCAGGCATGCTCTACCCTTCACAACTGTGTGGGATCCAGAATTTGAATATTCCCTATACACTTGTTTATTAGGTCCATGATGATGCATTCCATAGCTTTGCATATCAGACTCGTCAGGCTACTGGGTTCCCAGTGTCTGTAGTCGCTCCTCCTTTGTGGAGAGAGATGACTGTAGCAGTGCGCCATTCGGTAGGGACAAAGCCTGAGGTGAGGGTGTGATTGAACAGGGCACACAGGTGAAGTGCCATTTCACTCTGTAGTTCATGTAGAACACAGCCAGGGATATTGCCAGGTCCCTTAGAAGCTGAATTCTTGGCCTTGGATAATGCTGTTTTAACCTGTGCAGCAGTAATACTGGGTGCTTGGCAATCTACTGGTATTGTCATTGGTCCTTTGGGGGGGTAATGTTGGCACTGAATCTGTCGGCCAATATATTGGCAATATCTGTTGGCTCGGTGTAGGAGGTACCATTGTGCAGTAACTCAGAGAATATCTGGGTATTGCCATGGAGATTCTTTACATAACTATAGAAGGCCTTGTGGTTGTCTTTACTATCTGCCACAATTCTGTTTTCATAGCTAGCTTTAGAGGATTTGATGAGGGATCTCAACTTTTTGTTGAGGATGATAAGGGAGTTTTTCCAGTCTTGGGACTTCACCTTATTCCGCTTCAGTGGAATTATTAAGCTTCGTGCCAAAACCTCAGTACTGCAACCCTTGAAGAAGTATGTCAAAGAATGGGTACACTTCCATATTGGGGAGGGCCCCTCCATATGGAGAGCACCATTAGGATATGGGGTTTAGGCCACATAATAGCAAACAAATACCCTACTGGCTGCCAGAATAACTACCTCATGGGGAACAAATGGCTTGAGAATGGCTCTCACTCCATGAGGAATGAATAAATGGACCAACAGATCAGTGGAGGTGATACCAGGCACTGGCACCAAAAAAGAGGTATTAAAAGCAGATAAATGGGTAATGTTTGTCAGCATATCATTTCTACTTAGATTCTTTTGGAAAATGTGTGTGTTTTATTTCCTCTAAGCTTTGAAAAGTAACATGCACTGAAGAATATGGACTATTTACCAGTCTCCATAACAAGTGTTTGATTGTCAGTGATGATTCTTATGTTGCACAATGTGTGCACCAGACATGGTAAAATAATTTTTTTAAGAACTTGGAAAATGCAAATTACCATTTAGTAATATTTGAGGGACCATTTGAATAATTACAGCCATTTCGAACACATTCTTGAATCCGTAATGCTTAATCAAAGTGTGTTCATATCAAATGTAAAGAGTGTCCTGAAGAATCTTTGTTAAACAGCACAACCCCTCCCCCCCACAGCCTCCATTAGCTTCAGCTAACAATACACTCAGGGTATGCAGTGTACTGTGAAGTGTATGTGGACAGTGGAGACATGAGATTCACAGATTTTTTTTTTCTTTTTGTCTTTTTTCTACCACTGCTTACCAGCTGCCAGCCTTCCAGTTTAAGAGCTTGGCCCATTCATTCCCCCTTCAGTGAGCATGCAAGCCTATAGAGAGAGGCCATCATGTATGCAAACTTCAGGATTTTTTTTAGAGTCCTATCCCGAGAGTGCATGCTCAGTAACATACTCAGGGTTTGGCATGAAGCACAATAATTCCACAAGTGACATAATCCCTGAGGACTAGCAGTGCTTTGTCTGTTTTTCACTGGGAATTCTGCCACTAGAACATGTGCCACTGACATTCACACATACACCGTTACCAGAAGAGGGGTGAAGCAGACTAGCTACATGACCCTCCTCCCTTCCCACTTACCTGATCTAGTGGGTGCCCAAATAACTAATACAATTTAGGTTGTCTGAGCCATCATTAGTCCTTTATACACCAACACAACTGCTTTATCTAGATGCCAGTAGATTGGGATGAAAATGATGTGTAAGCATCTTCCTGCTGTAGTTAGCACTTCTCTCAGCCTGCTGTTGTTCAGAGTTGCCCCTGCCCCCCCCAACACACACACACACACACACACACACAAAACACACTGTACTATTCCCACTCCCAGCACTGATCAGTACTCTCAGTCTAACATTTATCGGTGTGCTTGATCCTTTTCCCAACCTAACAGTGACTGGTACCCACTTGGCAGACTTTTATCCTGCTAAGCCATGTAAATGCCACATGAATGCTAGTGGGGATTGGAGTCCGCTTCCACTTTCATCCATCTTGTAAACAGTTGGAGAGCCTGTCCACTGCTCCCCGCTGTTGTCAGCAGTTAAAGCCGTCAGCCTTTGTGTGCTATTGGCTTCTTCTCACGTAGTTCATCAGTGACAGGTGCCATCTCACAGACTAGCTGATTGGATTTTCTGATCCATTTCCTCTCACACAGCCTAACCATGACTAGCATTTTTCACCCAGCCTACCCATTCTTTCAGTATTCAGTTTTTGTCTTCATTTGTGTACAGGAAATTTGCCCCTACATCGATTCCTCAACAGAGAAGTGGCAGCAGTTGGCATTTCCCTAGCCAGCAGTCAGTCCCACCACCTAAAGCTTCCTTGTCACATGTCAGTGATCATGTCAAAACCGCGTGTCAGCACTAGCCCAGATGTTGTGCAGTCTTTCAGCTCAAATGCACTGTGTCAGAAACCTTTGGTATGTTGTACTAATGCTAGTGAACAGCATTTTGATGTGGTTCGTGATCTGCATCTCCACAACGTTGACTTGGGTGCGTGGATTGACATACTGCAAAGAACCCCCACATCAGCTCTACCTCCACTGAGTCCTGTTCTAGCACTTCATGGTGCCTGTCATCTCATGCTTTATCTAGCTGTTACCACTGCCGAGCCATGCCTTTCAGTTCTGATACTGGCACTTGTGTTTGGTCCAGGGATAGCACATACTCTAAACATTATATAATGCTATTAGAGATGTGCCAGACTGATTTATTTTATTTTACAATAAACTTAAAATATCAGCAATTTCACAAATAAATAAATGAATCCTGAATGTCACCATTCTACCCATTATGATGAAGTTTGCTCTTCAAACAATGAGATTATACCATTTAAACCAAGGTGTGTGGAGCCTGGTGTATCCTGCACATGGTTACTTGTCTTGTCGAGAAAGGTATAGTTCTAGGGAGCTTTATATATGTACATACATGAGACTGGCATTGACAAACCCAAAAACAGGCTTATAGGAGAGGAAAGCAAATGATACTTAATTTAACTGCAGCTTGTATAGTTTTAACATATATTTTGATTGTGGGAACTAACAAGGGATGCTTCTGGAAGAACTTGTACCATGCTTCTCATTTGCTGCTTGGAAGTGGTTCAGTGCATTACACCACTGTGACCTCCTTGTTGCCCATTTCAGCTTGTGCAGTAAAAGTATATAGGTTTTTCTAGGTTAACAGAGCAAACTGGTGTAAATGGTTACTGTTTATTGAAAGAAAAACACAGAACAAGTGGCTTCAGAAAAAAACTTCTGCAAAACTTTGATGTACATGCCAATGGTGACATGGTGAAGCCCAATTCAGTATGTACGATTTAATGAGCTACTGAAAGTATGTTTCACATAAACATGTTGATCTTGAAAGTTTTTAGCATTTTTATATGTCTGTAGTGAATTTATTTTTTCGGGTGGAACAGTCTGAGTTGCAGACTGGGATATCCTGGAAGTATTTTGAAGAGTTGTAAGGTATTCTGAGTAGAATCCCGTGTGTGTGTCTGCAGGCAGTGTGACTACATCAGTATAACTAGCATCTGATTACATAAAGAGCAGGAATCGTACCTCTCAATTGCCCAGATTTCTGCAGAATGTCCAGATTTCTGCCTCAGTTTTTCATCTTTTGTCATAAGATTTGTGTTTTTCTGGCAAATCATTTAGGATTGAAGTCACTAAATACTGACACACATTTGAGTTTCAGACTTAATGCCCTTCAGATAATGTATGTTGAGCAAAACCTGCTATTATAGTAACGTTCTAAGTTTGTAATAACAATATTTAAAATCTGTCTGTATTTTTGGACCTTGTTCTGCCATAATTTTAAGCTTTGTCCAGACTTCTTGCACTAAGAGGTTAGGCGGATAAGAGCAGGATTTAGTTTTGAGGTTTACTACTTAGGCTTTCCACACATGCAGGTTCAAGATACTTGCAAAGTGTTTTGCAAATCTGCTGTCACAGAGCTAATTCAGTCCATACTCTTGAGGTTTTAATTACTGTATGCCTTCTTTCTGGCATTGCACTGTTAATCACTGTGGTGTATTTTTTTTTTTGAATGAGCTCTTAACTGATGTCATTTTCACCTAGTTCAGTTTTCTTTTAGTGAATAGTAGCTGTGAGCAGGTTGCTATATGAGTATGCAGACCATGGGCCAGGCAGCATAAATCTGATGGTGCAGAACACAGATTTGAACTTTGCATTAATCATTACAGTTGTATAGTCAGTTGCTGTCATCTGTAGCATCTGGCACTAAAGAGTCACTAGCCCACAAAAAGGTAACAAGACTGTTTGCGAACTAACTGCTTTTGATCCCTTGTTAATTATGTTCGGATTTATGCTTTACTCACATTTTAGTAATGGTGAATATGAATTATTTTCATAAGAAGGGGTTACCTAACTCTAATTTGACTACTACCCCCACGCTTGTGCACACATAAACACACACACACCCTTCAAATATCATATAGGTGGATTTAATAGGAATATCAATTTTCAGAATGACAGATAAGCTAGCACTGTAAAATGTATGAGTAAGCACTAAGAGGAACAGTAGGAGGAGGAAAATAACCACGTTTACTGTTCCAATTTCAATGATTGCTCCTCCTTAAAAAACTGGAATATAATGTATTTATATGTATATTGATTTTTGAACTGTGTCTGAATATACAATTTATTTAGTTCCTGTTAATAATCCCACTATCATGCTATCTTTTTATTAAAAGGTGCTCTTTATTTATGTTTTATAGACGCAGTGTTTACAAAAAGGGAAAATGAAATTGTATTTTCCATAAAAGGTTGTTGAAATTATCCCATCACCAAAGCAGTGCATATAAGTAACATCTCTTTGTTCTATAGCAAAGTACAAAAATCAGGATGCCAGTTTTAACAATATCTTGCACTGCATTGTTCAAACCTGACTGGCTAATGTAAATTCAGAACTTCACGTAGTGTACAGTATTTGTTTTTTTTTTTTTTTTTTTTCAATACAGCACTTTTTTATTCTGTATCTCAGTTTGAAGGACTTGATGATGATTTTGATAGTTTTCTTTGTGAATAATTAAACAATTCATGTACAGTGAATGTCCAGTTTTTTTTTCCTGTGTTCCCTTCTTTTAAAATAAGTCCCACAACACACTAGTTTGAGCTGTGCATGTCAATAAATGGTCCTGATGACAGTAAAAGCACTATTACGCATCTTGATTGTTTTTCTTTTAGCTGTATTTGATGTGTTCATTTGCATTTCTTGTATATGTGATAGTACTGAGTAGTAATATTTCTCTTTTCAGAGTTTTCCTAGAAGTGTGCCTCAGACTACATCTTAGCAAAATATGAAATGAATTAATTTGAACCGACAGCAGGAAAAGATAAGGTGAAAGCATATATGCGCACTGCAAGAAGCAGCATTCATAGAAGCTACAGTTATAAAGTAAAAGGGCACTGCAGCGCACAAGGTACATGTCAGTGGACAGTGTTATGTACTGTGCACACAGAATGATTGAAGCACAAATGTTCAAGTATAAGTGCAGGGTAAATAAATAAATAAACAAATGTTAGCAAATGGCATCGTGCTAGTAAAAATTATTGTAAGAAAAAAATGCACATATCAAGGAGAAGCTTCAACGTGAAAGCTTAATGCATAATCTGTTGAAAAAATGCTAATAGAGCTCAAACGATCAATGATAAACATCCTTATAAATCTACCTGCAAACAAGTAAATAACCGTTTTTGAAGGGTAGTCCCCATGCACCTTCCATATTGGGGCCAGTTTTACATATACTAACTGTATGGTCATTCAACATTAGGTAAAGGAAGAACTCTATATTGAAACACTGTGGTCTCACACAAACATCTGTGCCACACAGCCTAGCAATTCATCCATCACTCTCAGCCAGCTGTAAGTACATGTAGGAAAAACTTAGGAACACATCTGAAAGGCATATTAGAAGAGAAGCAGTAATTCAAGGAGTGGTGGAAGCCAGGTCAAAATTTTAAATTTATTGTAATTAATGCATTTTTAACTAGGTAAATGAAACGATCCATTGCAGTCATTTTTCAGCCACTACCAAGATATCTGTAAGTGTAAATTTAACATGTTCGCTTCACAGCAAGAGGTTCTCCAGCTAATTTCTCAGCTGAGGTGCCTTCTGTGTGCTGTCTGTATATCCTCCCTGTGTTCACATGGGATTCCTGTGGATATTCCAGTGTCCTGCCACATTCCAAACATATATACTATGTGGAGTAGGTGGATTGGATACTCAAACTGGCCATGTGACTGTGCATTTGAGTGTAAAGTGTGGAGGAAGTACAGAAGTACCACTGCAGGGTTATCCACCCAGCAGTGTAAACCTTGGCTCTGGATGACTGGTCAAGTTATACCCCAACCCCATATGCAAGTTTGGGAAAAAGGGGTTGTGGATGGATGTATTTGTATGCTCATCACAGTTTCATAAGTTTAAGGATAAGGTTTTCATGGACACAGACAAAACAGCATCACAGTAATTGAACCAGGGAGGCAGCCTATGAAAGAAATGATAGAAAGGGAAAATGAAAGCACATGCTAAGTGAAATACTGCAGTATACAATTTAAGGGGACTAGAAGGATATGTTTTGTAGTGATAAAAGCCTGGAAAATCCAGGAGAGCTGAGGTAGAAGCTATTATGACAGAAGATGAGGTGGGTATAGTACAAATTACTGAAATGTGGTCTAACAGCAAAAGATTGACATTTGTAGATACAGAACTGCAGAGTGCAGAAGTAGTGGGAAGAGAAGTTAAGAACCCTCTTCCCAGTATAGCAATTTCATGATATGGCACAATGTCAAGGTGGAAGTGACATATAAGTGAACAAACACAGTGGCATGATACTACAGGGAGCAGATTACAAGAAGATTTCAGAAACAGTATAGAAAACAGTGAGAGTGTGGTGGAACACAATTGAGAACATTAGATATGGGAAACTATGAAAAGAGGTGAAAGAAAAAGGCTGGCCAGCAAAAGCAAATCAAAACTTAAAGAGAATCATGTAACTAAATTAAAAAGGGCTGACCATTAAAGAAAAGGGAAGAATATACAGAGTACAATGGCTGTATAACACAACTGTCCAAAAAGCCATTTGGTTGAACTAGGTAACTGCTGAAGGGGGGATCCCCTGTACTGTGAGGTGCAACAACCTTAGAGCTACTCATTTAAAAAGGAGGAGATTTGTAAACACAGTCCTCTGCATGGGCAGAATGTGCATGTTTGTGTGTGGAGTCTTTGACCAACTCAAAGAACACATTTGAATTACTGTGTGAATGCCAGTTTGTATTTTTGTTCATGTAATTGCATAGTAGTTTTGTTAATGGTCAACCTAGAACTACATACAAGAATTGCAGGAAAATTGGGAGATCATAAACGTGAGATACAAGGAGGACAGTTAGTGAGGATAGGCAAAACAAGGCAAGAGTGGAGTAGCAACTGTGCAAAGGAATTAGAAAAGGTGAACAATTCTTTCTTAGATACTGGGGGCTAGGGGTGAGGGGCAGAGATTTTCCCTTCCCCCAAGGAGAGAGAGAGAGAGAGAGAGATGGACGGTGCTACAAAAATGCCTAGAGCACAGATTTGCTGTAAATGCTTTCCATCAGTACTCATGAAAGGGGGGAGAATTCTGACATGGAAAAGGAAAAGTGGAGTCTGTGGAGAAGACTGGATGGATACAAGTTACAGATGGAGGAAAGGTACAAAAGGAACTTAGGACATTAAGTGTGCATAAAACAGAGGATTTAGCCTGCCAACTAAGGCAGTCAAGCACCCACTCTGTTTTGAAACAGCATAGGACCAACAAAAAGTACTAAGCGCTTTTAAGCGTATTTAGAATAGTATTGAGCACTTGATGTCTTTACTTCTTAATACCATTAATGAGTTGTAAAGAGTGATTGGATAATTAGATTGGGGGCGTTTACAATCTATGATGTAAGTATTAGAATGTTACATCAGTTCATTTTTACTCTGAAGATGCCCTATATTGTAAAGGGAGAAAGCGCTTAGTACTTTTTGTTGGTCCTATGCTGTTTCATTAAAGGCTTCGTGTGTGGTCTATCCTGGCTCAGTTCATCTTTACTGGTCAACTATATTCTTGTTGTTTTCGTCTGACCCACTCTGTTTTAATAACTTGCCTCACAAAACTGTTCATCCGATTCCTGAAAGAGGATGTGACCCAAGATGAGTGTCATAGTGTTGCTCTTGCACAAGAACAATCACAGGTAACCCACAGAGCTACAAGCTAGTGAGGCAGATCTCAGTGGCTGATAATTGAATAGATGGGATCCTCTATGAGAAGGAATAGTAAGCTTCTTGAAGAATAGTGACTTTCTGACTTGTCTTCATTGTATGCTAATGACCAAGAAGGCATTGTCAGACTAGTCTGATCCAGTGGATGACAAGAACTAGATAGAGGGTGTGCATAAAATAAGCTGCAGATTGGAAGAATGAGTTAAGGACAATCTTCTAGGTGGGAGGAGATCACCAAGAAAACATAAGGCAACATCCAGAATCAGTAAAATGGTAGGCTTTATAGGAACATGAATATATTAATGGAAAAGGGAAGTGGAGTTGATGGAAAATTTGAGTAGGATGAGGGTGTAATATGTTATCAGAGTTTTATAAAGAAATATATTTGGTGAAGTGAAGACTTTTTGTAGTGCCATCCACTTAGCATATATATCTTTCAGAAGAGCCTTGTTTGTTTAATGCACTATAAAGCCATGCTGCCACTGCACCAGCATCCCTTTCAAATTGGGTTCTAACTTCTAATCTCAGAATTCTCTTGAATGATCTGTCAAAAGGAGGCTATTTGTAAATTAAGACCATACATAATTCAAGAGGCCATTTGGTAAAGTATTACCTTCTGACTTCATCTGACCCGTCAGTGGCTTATACTCTCTAAGTTAGCTACCTTGTATCATTGTAGGAAGAATGAACTTCCTGGGGATAATGAAAAAAAGTCATTGAAAGCCCTTGTATTTGCTTCTGTGTACTTAACTGTGAGAAAAGTTTCAGTGTAGACCCCACTGGTTTGTTGTTTTTTAGGCTTTTACCTGTAAAACACATTTTGTGTGACATGCCATCTGTGAGAAAGTCACCTTCAGGACCAATCTTCCTTTTTTTCTTTAAAACAACATTTCTTTTTGCAGTAAAGTAAATTAGGAAACATTTATTAAAAATAAACAAAAAAATGATTCTTAAAACACTTTTAGAATTACTAAAACAGCTTCTACTGCACTCAGTAATTTTGAACAGTAGTTTTGCAAGAACACTTAAAAATGTTTTGATGGTGACAAATGAGCAGTCCATTTAAAATCTTTGAAATGGTGCATACATTTGCAGTTTTACAAACATGTTTGTCTGTAGCCTTAAATTATAAGCAACCTGTGGAAGAAAAGTGTTGTTCATTCCAAACATATTCTTTTTTTTAAACAAGAAATACCTTTATTAAATTATCACATATGACCTAGGCAATCATACATTTATATAAATTAAAATAAACCATGCTGACATAATTTTGGTTGCAAACATTATACATTACAAACCATACTGACATAAGTTTAGTTACAAACATTATGCATCACATATAATCTATCCAGTCATTGTCAGTCCAACATTATATATGTTATTCAAATCCTGCCTTCTTTATATCTCATTCCTCCTCTGCATATATTTGTTCCCACAATTCTCATTTTTTATGTAATTTGCCCCAACCCTTTTCTAAATATCCCAATTCCAGTTGTTTTATCATTGTTACTATATTCACTTCTTGTAGTGCAGTTGGTTTAGACTTTGATTTCAATTTTCTAGTAATTGTTTTTTTGGCAGCCACCGTAATTGGACTCAACAAGGCCCTACTATGTCTAGGCAATTCTGATTCTGTATCATAGCTCAAAAATGATTTGCTTAACGAGTATCTGTGACAGAGTAGTCTGCAGAGAATCTTTAACGTCTACCAACTCGCTACACTTCCAGGAACAATTCTTTGGAGTCTACTTGGGATGTAAAAGTATCTTTGTAAATACTTCCAAGCAGTGATCCTAAATCTTCTAGACTTTCTTGCATATTTTGAGACATACATATATCCTCCCATTGTTTCTTTGTGAATTGCTTAGCTAATCTCTCTTCTCAAATCTTTCTAACCTCCTCTGATTGCTTCTTATAGTTATCATGCAGTATTTTATATACTGTACTAATTATTCCATTTTTAACAGCAGCTTCTGTTCTAGATTCTGTTAAAAGTTAAGTGCTAGTCTTTCACTTAGGATCCCCTATTTCTTTCTTTTTGCCTATACTCTGATATCAAACCTTGCTAGGGAGGGCAATCTGTAGCCTGCAGTACAAATAAATTCTTGGCCTTTTCCTAGTCTGTTAAATTTCCCTCTCTAATTGTATGCTCCAAATACCTTGGTTCTTTTGCCAGTTTTCTCCAGTAAGTTCTAGCCTGTTGTCTGTATCCCTAATTGCAGTCATCCCTGTCTGCAGAATCTCCTTTCTCCATTCCCATGTTGTCTTAGTTCTTGTTTCTTTATGAATATACTATTCTGTATGGCTGTTGTTATTCTAATTAAGGATGTGCATCCAAAATCCCAGTATCTCCTTGTTTCCTGAGATTCCCCTCTGTTTCGTCATCATCCCTTTCTACTTTGTATTATAGGTTTCTATGTGTGCTATGTATAGGAGCCTTAACTGTGTAGCTCTGACATATCCCTTCAGATCAAGTAATCCCAAACCACCATTCTGTTGGAAGAGTCAGCTTATCCCACTTGACTTTTGCTGTCTTTCCCTGCCAGAAAAATCCTTCAGCTCTTTATTAATTGCTATCCACAACTTCTCCTCTGGTTGATAAAAATATGTCTGACCTGTGTATAAAACTAAAGGGACTAAAACATTTTAACTGCTTGTGTCTTGTTATCTATATCCATATAACAGAGCATCCAATTTCTCAGTTTTTGTATTGTCTTTTTTTTAGTCTCTTCCCACATATCCTTCGAATACTTTCTAATCCATACTCCTAAGTACTTCATTGTATCATGCCCCCATAAATATGGATATTGCTGAACCAATTTGTGAGTGAGTGTGTGTGTGTGTGTGTGTGTGTGTGTGTGTGTGTGTGTGTGTGTGTGTGTGTGTGCATAATTTACTGTTATTGCCTTGGTGGAATGAAGAAGTGCAGGAGAGTATACAGAGAAATAGACTGGCAAAGAAGAAGTGGGATTGTCAGAGAGATGAAGAAAGTAGACAGGAGTATAAGGAGATGAGGTGCATGGCAAAGAGAGAGGTTGCAAAGGCTAAGGATAAGGTGTATGGAGAGTTGTATGAAAGGATGGACACTAAGAAGGGAGAAAATTACCTGTACTGACTGACTAGACAGAGGGACCGAGCTAGGAAAGATATGCAGCAGGTAAGGGTGATAAAGGATAATGAGGGAAACGTACTCACAAGCAAGGAGAGTGTGTTGAATAGATGGAAAGAGTACTTTGAGGGGCTGATGAATGAAGAGAATAAGAGAGAGAGAAGGTTGGATGATGTGGGGATAGTGAATCAGGAAGTGCAATGGATTAGCAAGGAGGAAGTAAGGATAGCAATGAAGAGGATGGAAAGGCTGTTGGACCAGATGACATACCAGTGGAATTTTTAACCAGATTGTTTAATGAAATCTTAGAAAGTAAGAGGATGCCTGAGGCAAGGACGTCGGGAAGCGTACAGACTGTACGCATTTCAGTACAGTTTTGTGAAGGTGGGGTAGCAGGCAAGCGAACAGGCACTAGGACCCAGAGGAACATCGGCAGCTTTCTTAGAAAGCAAACCAACAAATAAAAAAAAAAAAACAAAAATGAAAGTAAACATCGTACTGCAAGAAAATGCCTTGCTTGACTCATCAGCCAGTTTCACATTTATTAATGTTTCATCCGATGCCTGTATCTGTTGGAAGGTGATTGATAGTGATTAACACTATCTGGATGTTGGAGGAAAATAGCAAGAAATCAAACCGGCTTCCTGGTTTTCTGATGCAGTTTTCCTTCACCTTTTGCCGGTAAAACTGCTTCAATGTAGATTGCTGTTAACACCAAGAAACTAGCTGCACAGAGAGGAGATGGATTTTGTTTTTTGTAAGTTTGTTTGCTATTTAACATTTTAAAGAATTTGTATTTGCTGATGGAGTTGCCTTACTGTTTGGTAGTTTTCTTTAAAACACTGTTACTCTGGGCATTTTTTTTTTTGTGTGTGAATTGCTGACTAGTTAGTTATTCTGTTCACTTGCAGCAGTTGGTGTGTTATTTCTCTGCATTTGGTTAGTAAGTGTGGGCACAGGATGCTCTTTCAGTCCAGTGACCTTCTTGGAAGTCTAAGATAAGTAATCATTTTTTGCAAGCATAGTACTTTACTGTTGAAATCTGACTGTTTTATTGCAGTTACACCTAGGTACCCAAGACAAATAAAATAGCAGATCTCATAAGAGTAAAACAATATCTTGCTACTTACTAAAATCTGACAGCACACCTAAAGCTTACCAGTTGCACTCCCAAATCTCTGCTTGCTCCATATTTTCTTATATAGTCACTACATCACTATACAAAAACATGCATGTACAAGAAGGCATCACTCTGTGTGTGTGTGTGTGTGTGTGTGTGTGTGTGTGTGTGTGTGTGTGTGTGTGTGTGTGTGTGTGTGTGTGTGTGTAATTTTCAGATGTATAATAAGCAGATATATATTCTTACTTCTTACAACTCGGGTAACACAGTGACTATCATCTTCCATTTCTTGTCAAAATGTTTACATGCTGCACACATGCTTGTCTCTGTATTTTATTTTGGCTACCCTTTTATAACTTTCTAGCTGCTAACCTAGTTACTGATCATTTAATTCTTTGAGAAGGTTGTTTTCTGACCTTAAGGACATACCTAACAACTGTCCAGAATGTCCAGATTTTTGCTTCAGATATTTTGTATGGTCATCATAAAATAGATATTACAGACTACACTGGACTACTGAAATGATATGGTAGCTAGGTTTAAGCTGTAGGTTCATAGGTTCATAGGTTCATACTAGGCTATCTGCCCGAGGGCATTTACAAGCCTAGCCCATAGTTTTGTGGCTTACGCCACCCCTTTAGTATGGGGAACTATACCCATTATTTTGCTGTGCCTCTGTTGAGCAGTGACACTGAGGTAATCCCTGGGGTATATCTGCGATCTCCCATCCATTGGTCAAGATTTCTCTTGCACAAGGCCAGCGAGGTGCTCTGCCTCACATATACCGGGATTTTATTCCACAGCATAGGGAGTCTTTGGGTGATGAATCTATCCCTCCAGCACGTCCTATTAATAGCCGTGTCGAGGTTTAAGTCTCCCGCCCTTGTGGCTCTGACGGATCTAGATTTTTTGAGGTGAAGCATATTCATCAAATCTGGGTTTGACATGGCCTTGTATGTTAGGCAAAGGTCACCTCTGAGCAAGCGGTGGCGACTGAATAGAGCTGGAGTTCTTTCAGTCGGGCAGCATAGGACAGATGTTTGAGACCCTTTATCCTTTTGGTGAGGAACTTTGTGGCCTCTCCAGCTGCTGCAAGTGTCGGGTCAGATACATTCGAATGGGGCATTGTACTCAATCATTGGTCTGATGAGTGATGAGTATAGGGAGACTATGACCTCCCTTGATCTAGATGAGAATCCCTTCATGATAAGGTGGGCAATGTAGAAGGTCTTCCTAACTACTTTAGCTACATGGGTGTCGAATGACAGACTACTATCAACCTGGGTCCCCAGGTCCCTGATAACTTCTTCTGTACTCAGTGGATTGCCACCTATTTGGTAGCTAGGCCTAACCTTGACTTTTCCGAAGGGTATGACTATGCATTTTTTGGCATTTAACTTTAGGCCATGGCTCTGGCACCAATTATCCGTTTCTGTGAGACCCTTCTGAAGGATATCTGTGTCAGATGTGTTTTCTTCTATGGCGCCCAGTTTGCAGTCATCTGCAAACTTTGTCAGCCATAACCCTCCTGTGTTTGCTTGTACTTCGGAAAAGTAGATGCCAAACAAGAGTGGGCCCCGGACTGAGCCCTGTGGTACACCACTTGTGACAGGCTTTGAGTCTGACATGGCGCCAGCAACTCTGACCCTGTGGGTTCTGTCACTCAGCCAGTTTGCAACCCATCTTGTGATGTATGGGTTAACATTTAAGCTGATGAGTTTTTCAATGATACCCGAGTGGGGTATTGTATCAAAGGCCTTCGCCAGATCGAGGTAGGCTGTATGGACTGCCTTTCCTCATCAATGGCTTTGGTGACTGTTTCAAAAAGTCAACCAAGTTTAGAAGGCATGATCTGCCTTTGACAAAGCCAAACTGGGATGGATCCAAAGTCTGCAAATTCCCTATGTCTTTATTTATGAGGTCCATTATGATCCTCTCCATGGCTTTGCAGATAAGGCTTGTCAAGCTAATGGGCGGTAATTTCCAGGGTCGGTGGAGGGACCGCCTCTGTGAAGAGGGACCACAGTTGGAGTGCGCCACTCCCAGGGTGCGTATCCAGAGGTAAGACTATGATTAAACAGCTGTCCTAGCTGTGGGTTTAATTCCTTGTTGAGTTCGTGGAGCACACAGCCGGGGACACCATCAGGTCCCATGGATGCTGTTTTTTGCTTTGGAGAGAGCAGTTCTCACTTGGGCGTTGGAGATCTTTGGGGGCCTGCAATCCCTTGGTATAGATATCTCTCCTTTTGGGCGGGACGGGGGGAGAAGTTTGCACTGAACCTGTCAGCCAGTATGTTGGCAATGTCTGTAGGATCAGTAATCTTCACATCATTTTGAACTAGTTCTGAGCATATCTGGGAGTTTCCTCCCAGGTTTCTAACATAGCTAAAGAAGGCCTTATGATTGTCTTTTGAGTCTTTAGCTATTTTTCTCTCAAAATTTGCTTTGGAAAGTTGTAAAGAACTTAGAATGCAGCACTAAAACAATGAGTGTATAGATCTTGTTTTGATCCTTACTGCTGGAACTGCCAGTGTCTACTTCTACAAGTTTTCTGTTTCTGTCAATTTTATTTATATGGCAATGTTGTTGTATGCCTTGTTTCTTTACACTAGGGCTGTGATTGATGGAACAGATTTAGGAATATTTTGGAATGGATTAATGAAACAGCTGTTCCACATTTTCCTTAGAACTGATTAAGTCTCTAGCAGGTTACTGTGAATCAAACTGAAAGTACAGATTTTTGTGTACATCTTGAAATGATAGGATGATGTAAAAGGGAATAGCTGATGGCTTAGGCTCACCAATCCACATCAATTCTGCATATCATTTCATAGGGAAGGATCTTTCATTGGAAAAATAATGCTTCCCCAAGCAAGACATAGAATGTGAATGATCAACTGATTAAAGGGATTCCTCATACCCAGAGTCATTACATAAACCAGCTACTGAGTTTTCTTTGCCCTTTTAAGAATGTTAAATAAAATCCAAGGTAAACAGTAAATTATATTAATTCATCAAAATAAGTTTTAATTATTATTAACATATCTTAGCCATGCTGTGAGATTCCTAGTTGAAGTGATTAGTATGACGGAGGTATGGTATTCCACATTTTCTAGATGTAAGGTTGAAAGCTATGTGCTCCATGTAAAATGTGTCATTCTCAGGCAAAGTGTTGTGGATTTCAAACATTTGAGTTTTAGACTTCATATCCTTTAGAACAAATACAGTAATGCAAAAGTAGACTTCCCATACATGTCAAACAGAGCACCTCACTGGCCCTCTTCAAGAGAAATCTTGATGAGTGGATGGGAAATAGAAAATTCACCCCAGGGATCACTCCAGTGGCTCTACTCGACAGAGGCACTGGAAACTAAGGTTGAGTGGCACGATGCCAGGGTAATCCTATGGGCTAGGCTTGTAAAGGCTCCAGGACCATTAGCCTAGTACACACCTATGAACCTATAAACCTATGAAGACATTATTATAACAAACTTATTAGTCAACAAGAGTTAAAATCTGTGCCTGATTTTGGACATTACTATCCTTGATCAGCTGTGTGTTTTCACAAGCTGACAATAGTTTTCATTACTAATCATATGAATGTCTCTGATTTTGCTTCACATCTTTGGCATGTGCTTCATAAAATACATGGCTCTCCAGCAAACTGATTTGTATCATAAACACTTGAGTTTCAGGCTGCATATTCTTCATAAACTATATATTAGTGCAAAAGCCATTGTTGTAGCAAGTAGCAGCCTTATTATCCATCTACCTTTCTTGACTGGGTTAGTTCCACTAAGCTAGTAGTCTCTTTTCAGGGTAGAACTGAGGTGGTGGGTAAACTACTAGGGGAAATTGGGTCAGGGCATCTGGAAAGTTAGAGGGTTCATAGGTGCTTTCTAGACTATTAATTTCTGAAGATCTTATGAAGTGTAGCCTTACATTCTCATGGTAGCTATTAGCCCATATATTTCAAAATAATAACAACTCAACAATGGTTTGCACAGCTATATGCTAAGGTATTTACATGTTTCCCCTATCCAAAAGAGACAATAGTGTTTTACTGGTGGTGAATTTTCTGTTAACCATCCATTTGCCCATGAGAAGTACTTTATGTGGAGTGGACGACTCTTCCGCAGAAGAGGCATTCTCTGTAATATCTACACATCCCTACAACATGTTCTGTTAATTTTGCAAAAAAGATTGAGGACTCTTGAGTGAGTGATCATAACACAAGTGAACTTGCAAATATGTAATAGTCTGATAGAATAGGGTCTGTTGAGTCTCTATAGGTAGACAAAAGGTCACCTCTGTGTAGCTTGTCTGACACAGGCAAGAGAGAGACAAGGCTTTGAGATGGTCTGTGTAGTTTTT
Organism: Protopterus annectens; assembly: GCF_019279795.1. NCBI lineage: Eukaryota > Metazoa > Chordata > Ceratodontiformes > Protopteridae > Protopterus > Protopterus annectens. The sequence continues at coordinate 10,561,824 of NC_056742.1, forward strand.
TATGATTTAAACCCTTGATTTTTTTAGGGAGGAAGCATTGTGGTCATTTTGAGGTGTGACAAATGTTTGGACAGGCATATACCAAAAGGAGAATTATACTCAATGACTGACATAATAAGTGCTGAGTACAGTGGAATGATTATGTCCCTGGACCTGACCACCATACCTTTAGATATAGGCTGTGAGATGAAAAAGGACTTCCTGACAAATAGTGGATATGTGGTGAGCAAAGGACAGTTTATTGCTGACATAGATTCACAGACCCCTAACTACAGGGTCAGTTTTTAGGGGTGTATTGTCAATGTGATGGTTACAAGTAGTGTCATGCTTTCTAAAGGATGTGATTACACACTTCTTAGCATTTAATTTTAGGCCATGGTTTTGGCACAGACTATTAGTTTGGAATCAGCCTTCTTGTAGGAATTTAGTGTCCTCTGGATGTTTTTGATGGTACCAAATTTACAATCATCTGCAAACTTGGCCAGCCACAAAGCCCTAACATTAACTATGATGTCAGAAAATGCCAAAGAGGAGTGGGCCCAAGGACTGAACCAAGAGTACTCTGCTAGTGCCATGTCTTTTGGAGGAGGCAGACCCACCCACCCTTACTTCCTGAGTTCTGTTTGTGAACTAATTTGATATTTAATAAGATACATAGGTGTTTACATTTAGATGAGAGAGTTTATCTATGATACCAAAGTGTGGAAAGGAATTAAATGCCTTTGAGAAGTCTAGCTATGCAGTGTGCACTGATCTGCCTCATCCATTGCTTCAGTGACTTTTTCAAAGAAGTTGAACATTAAGTAGGCAGGACCTGCCCTTAATGAATCTGAAGTGGGCTGGGCCAAGAGTATGTAGATTACGTAAAACCTTATGCATTGGTTCCATAATGATCCATAGCCGTAGAGGTGAGATTAGTGAGACTTATGGAACTATAATTACCCGAATCTGTTGCAACCCCACCTTTCTGCAAGAAAATGACTGTTGCCATCTTCCATTCATCCAACACTAAACTTTTTTTAAGGCTGATATTGAATATCTTCTGTAAGACGTCTGACAAGGCATTTTGTAGGCTGACTAGTAGGCAACCTGATATGTTATCAGACCCTATAAGCAGGGGCGGCCCGTGCTATTGGACTGCCGGACTGCAGCCCCCCCCAGCTGTAAAAAATAAAGAAATGAAAAGAAAAGAAAAAAAAATTTGCGCATGCGCACTAGTCCGGACTGCTGCTGAGACAGTCTGGAGCATGTGCAGACTGTTTCAGCAGCAGTCCGGACTGGGAAACATGTATGAGCAAGATCCCAGAAGTCTATGCAGTTGTAACTGCAATAGACTGTCCTGGAAACTTCCCATCAGAGTCAGACTGCAACGTCAGCAGTCTGGATTTATGTGGACGGGCGGGAAAATCTCACAATGGATTTATGTGGACGGGCAGGAAGATCTCACAATGTGGGAGGGGCATGGAGTTATGGCACAAAGGGACTGGTTTGCAGCTATAGCTATGGATTTAGAGTTTATGTGTGATTTGGAACAGGTTTGCAGCTACGAGATCTGGGATGTGGAGCTATGAGATCTACTACAGGTAAGGGTGTGTGTGTGTGTGTGTGTGTGTGTGTGTGTGTGTGTGTGTGTGTGTGTGTGTGTGTGTGTGTGTGTGTAAATGCCCCAGTTGCTATATACTGGTGCCTAGACTCATGGTGGTGTGGTAGGGAATACCTCAGGCTTGAACCCTGTACCTTGTATGCAGGTGTTAAAGACCTGAATTCCCTACCCACCACCATTTGTAAAACAATTGCAGATTTTTGCCTCATATTTGATCTGATCTGTTCCTGATATCTGTGGTTTCTAAATGTTGCAATGCTTGATATTTGATGGTGCAGTGGTAGCATTGTTGCCTCACAGCTGTGGTTCTCAGGTTTGATTCTTGGCTGGGGTGCCTTCTTTGTGGGGTCTGCATCTTCTCCCTGTGTTTGTGTGGGTTTGCTTTTGTGTCCTCCCATGTTACAAAGACATGTCTGCATTATTTCTTCCTGGGCCTCTGCTGAAAGTTGTTTTTTTTTTGTTCCAAGTCAGACTATCCTGATTAACAAATGTTAAATAAAATTGGCAGGCTTCAGACTTCAGGTTTCTGAATGTTTAATTCCTTACATATTTGATGGTGCAGTGGTAGCATTGTTGCCTCACAGCCATAAGTTTTCTGGTTTGATTCTTGGCTGGGGTGCCTTCTGTGTGGAGTCTGCATCTTATCCCTGTGTTTGTATGGATTTGCTCTGGTGTCCTGCCATTTTACAAAGACATGTGTCTGCAGTGTTTCTCCCTGGGCCTCTGCTGAAAATTGTTTTTGTTTCGTCAGAAGTAAAATTGACAGGCATTTGAATTTCAGACTTCATATTCTTCAGAAAATACATAGTAACATAACCTAAGTTTATAAGATGAATATTTGAAATGTGTCCTTATTTTTGGGACTGTATTACCCCATTATTGGCTTTGTCCAGGTTTTTTGTGCTGAAGTTGACAGCTATGGCAAGAACTGAATTCACTGAATATGTTTGAGGGCTGTATTCCCTCATTACTGGGTTTGTTCAGGTATTTTGTGCTAAGAGATTGACAGCTATGGTGAGAACTGAATTCATTAAATGATAGCCATTTAAGTTTCAGTCTTCCGCACTTTCACAAAGCAGCTGATTTGGCGTAGTGGTATGTTGCTCTGACTGTTTTGCACAGGGACCTTGGCAGTAAAATGTATGGTGGTAACACAGCATTTTTCTTTCACAAAGCAGGTGATTTGGCATAGTGGTATGTTGCTCTGACTGTTTTGCACAGGAACATCGGTAGTAAAATGTATGGTGGTAACACAGCATTTTTCTTTCACAAAGCAGCTGATTTGGCATAGTGGTATGTTGCTCAGACTCTTTTGCACAGGGACTTTGGCAGTAAAATGTATGGTGGTAACACAACATTTTATTCTAGCAACTTTCCAAGATTATACAAGCAATGTTTAATGTGTCCCTAGTTTTTAGGCTTTTGACCCCCCCCCCCCAATAAATTTGGCTTTTTCCATATTTCTCGTGCTGCGAAGTTGAGATGCAGTTGAGTATTGAGTAGATTTTACAAGGAGCTGAGAGCTGCAGGGGAAGAGAAGTTTAGTGCTGCTTATGCTAGGTCAGCTTGCATTGTTAATAGCAAAACAGGTTGTGTACTTCCTTTTGATGCAGAAGGTTGTTGGTTCTACTCCCACAAGGGGTGAATGCTGCTGTACTGAAAAAGTTAAGATACTAACTAAGAGCCTGTTATCAGTTTGCCATCCATTTCCTACTGCAATATTACTAGCTTATTATTTTTAGTCTAATATAGGCAATTTATTCCTCAGGGGCATCAGACACTTTATTTTTCGATGAAACCATGAAATATAAAGGTGTTTGCTAGCAGCAACCTCTTCATTAGTTACAGATTTATTTAATGTGGAATTATTTAGATGACTTTTTTACTTTTTCAGATATTGTGCATATTTACTGATAATGGTGGACTGTAGAATTGTGCATATTTACTGATAATGGTGGACTGTAGAATTGTGCATATTTACTGATAACGGTGGACTGTAGAATTGTGCATATTTACTGATAATGGTGGACTGTAGAATTGTGCATATTTACTGATAATGGTGGACTGTAGAAGGTTGAGTAGACTTTTATGATGGAAATGTTCTGAACTGGACAGTTTTGTCATTATGGGTGCATGCATTTTGTTTCATTGTTTACTGGAAAGATGTTTTGAATTGGGCAGTTTTGTCATTATTGGTGCATGCATTTTGTTTCATAGTTTACTGGAAAACTATTCAAAACAATAGGAAGGTGTATCAAAGAGCACATGTATGTTTCATATGCAAGGGGCCTATGATTTTTCATTGAAAACAGCCCAGAATTCATCTTTATCTGCCACTGGTAAAATGTATTTTCTTTGAATGTGGGTTTCAATGCTGTTTCAATGAATGTGAGTTTCAAGGGCAGAGAAGTTTTAATGCTAAGTTTGTTTAGCAGATGTCTTAGTATTTGTGCTGTAAAATGCAAAATAAAACTTTTAAATGAAGTCCAAATCATCATAGAAGTAAATCAGTATGCACATTAGTGTTTATGGTAAATGGAATGAAATAGCCAAGTAATGGATCATTGGAATGGCTGCAGGGGTAGGCTCCATTCGACCATGATTTTGTGAGGGGGAAGGGCGGCAAACTTAGACAGCCCCAGCTGAACTATACCTCCCAACTGTCCAGATTTTCAAAGAATGAATAGATTTTTGCTTCTTATTTTTGGTTTGTTCCTCATAAAATGTGTGTTTTTTTGGCAAACCATTTAGGAATTAAGTCACTAAATAATGACACACTGAGTTTCAGACTTCATAACCTTCAGAAAAATGCACGCTAAAGTAAGACCTGTTCTATCAACTGTCTCGGTTTATACAAGAGCAATTTTTAGTACTGTTTATATGTTCCCCTAATATATTTGGCCTTGTCCAATTTATGGCATTAACAGGTTGAGAGGTACATGCAAATAAATTGCTTTATAGAATTAGGCATAGCCAAACCTCTCAACTGTCCCTAATTTTAGCTCAAAATGTTGCTCTTCCCCCTAATAATCCCTCCGCAAAATAGGAATTTTGGAAGAAAACATGGAAGGTTTACAATTAAGAAATAACTGTAATAATCAGAGTTATAGATTACTTCTATTTCAGAAATGCATGTAGATTCTTTTATTTTGTCAGCTGCTCAAATTAGCAGTACTAATATTAAAGTGTCCCTTCTTTGACAGGTTCCCAGCTGTATTGTGTGTTTTTTTTATATTTTTACATCACATTTTTAGTCCATTTTCCATAAAATTGTGTTTTTTTGGCAAATTAGTGACAAATCATTAAAGACTGAAGTTAGAAAATAATGACAGACATTTGAGTTTCAGATTTCATACCCTTCAGAAACTTCATACTAATGCAAGACCTATTCTGTTATCTTTCTAAGTTTATAAGAGCAATATTTAAAAATTGTCCTTATTTTTGGGCCTTTGTCCCACTTCTTTGTATGGCTTTGTCCAGATTTCTTGCTCTGAGGTTGAGAGGTATGACAAATGTGTCAGGGGCATCACAGTCAGCCAGAGACATTTCAAATTGTGACATACTTGTTGCACCCCACTCCCCCATGTAGTGATTCTGGATGTGTCGAAGCAAGGCAAGGAGCAGTTATGCAGTGTAAGTGTGCAGAGTATTCCCCCATCCAAGGTAGACACAAGTACTAGAGTGGCTTTTCATCTGTCCTTGATTTTTGCAGAATGGTCTGGTTTCTGTCATATTTTTTGTACTGTTGATTTATGCTTATTACTCAAAGTGCCTGTTGCTCTGTGTTTAAGTAGCAATACTTTAATGACCATCAGGTAAGCTTGGTTGAGATCGTAAGATGCAAGTAAGCTTTAATAAGCGTACTGTTAAAGAATTGCCAACATTGAAAGCCTTTCTGTTGTTGCCATGTAGAGAATACTTAACTAGATGATATAAGCCTTGGGTATTGAAATGCATATGACAGTATTTGTAATAAAGGACAGGATTACATTATTTTAAGAAGCTCATTACACTTGGAGACTTCCAGTCATCTCTGAAGGCTTTACCCATAAACTAAACAGAATGCCAGTCGTGTGGTCCATAACCTGTACAGTAATCCTTTTAAGCAATGTATCTTGAGCTTGTTTCTTGTTTGCTTTCCATTTTTTACTTTGATCATGTTTTCCCCATGAAACAAGTAGATAGTTGTCAGGCAGCAGGTCTTTTTTGGATAAGAAACATTTTTACAAGTGGGGGCATCAGAAATTTCTACTTTCAGCATGTTATTTGGTACTTTAATAAAGCTGAATATAAATTATAATTAGAACTGCAGTGCAAGAAGTGGTTTGAGTTGAGTGCTGCTTGTTTTTCTTGTACTTGATTTTGACTGGCATTCCATTAATGTATTTAAAAAGTAATTTATTTTTTCATGCCTCACAACCTTTTTGTTTCCATCTAGATATTAAGTAAGCTGTCATGCAGCCAATGCATTGAACTATTTTTATTCTTCTACACTTCATTTTTGTCTTGATTGGACTCTTATAATGATGGTTTGGCACCCAGGGCAGTGTATTTAGTTAGTTTTTGTGGTTTTGAGCATAGCTCCTCCCCGTTCTAGTTGGCCACATCCCTTCCCATTGACCCCCACCCATTCAGCTGTCTCCTGCAGCCCCCCTTTGATTTGAAGTCACCAGCCGCCACTGCCCTATAGATGTGGTGTTTCCGGCTTTAGTGCCTTGATGGCCTTAGATAGTGCCTTGATATCTTGATCATGGAAAATCTAAAGACTGGGGTGTAGTTGTAGGAATGTGATCTGAAAATATTGGAGGGGAGAAGGGAATGAAGCTCAAACTGAATTTGTCAACTAGTAGATTGGTTATGTCCTCTGGGAGCATGTGGTATCATTTAGTATTAGCTCTACATAGTGCCAGGCATCATTTGTGAGTTTCTTAACATTACAATAAATATTTTCCATGCCATGGGATCTTTTATGTTTAACTAAGGTAACACCTGCTCATTTATCAGTATATTAAAGTAATACTTAAAATCCATCATGACTTGGGACAGACTTAATTTCCTTCAGATAACATATGGTACTGCTCCCAGTGAGGTGAGGTTTGCCTGAGTCTAAATGGGAAGGTATTTTGTGGTTTTCCACCTAAGGAAAATGCACTTTTGGAACATATGCCCATCCTGTTTCTTCATGGAAGTAATTAACTTCCCACCATACAGCTGTGAGTGAGTTCAGAGAGCACACTCATGAAGCGGGTATGGCTTGGGGAGCTGTTTGGAAGGGAGTGGCCATACAGCATCGTGTTGATGTGGGTGTGGCTTGGTGGGGGCAGCAGTCCGGGAGTAGTGAGTACAAATTTGAAAATGCTGGCTACACCCCTGGCCTGAGGAGTGGAGAAAAAGTGTTTTGGTACCGATTTTTAAGAATAAGGGTGATGTTCAGAGCTGTAGTAACTCCAGAGGAATACAACTGATCAGTCACAGTCATGAAATTATGGGAAAGAGTAGTAGAAGCTAGGTTAAGAAGGAAGGTGATGATTAGTGATCAGCAGTATGGTTTCATGCCAGGAAATAGCACTACAGATGCAATGTTTGCTCTGACAGTGTTGATGGAGAAGTACAGAGAAAGTCAGAAGGAGTTGGATTGTGTCTTTGTGGACTAAGAGAAAGCATTTGACAAGGTGCCTATAGAGGAGTTGTGGTATTGTATGAGGAAGTCGGGAGTGGCAGAAAAGTATGTAAGAGTGGTACAGGATATGTACACGTGTAGTGTGACAGTGGTGAGATCTGCAGTGGGAGTGACAGATGCATTTAAGGTGGAGGTGGGATTACATCAAGGATCAACTCTGAGCCCTTTCTTATTTGCAGTGGTGATGGACAGGTTGACAGATGAGGTCAGACAGGAGTCCCTGTGGACTATGATGTTTGCAGTTGACATTGTGATATGTAGTGAGAGTAGAGAACAGGTTGAGGAGACCCTAGAGAGGTGGAGATATTCTCTAGAGAGGAGAGGAATGAAGGTCAGCAGGGCTATGACAGACTATATGTTTGTGAATGAGAGGGAGGATAGAGGAATGGTGAGGATGCAGGGAGTAGAGTTGGTGAAGGTGGATGGGTTTAAATACTTGAGATCAACAATTCAGAGTAATGACGAGTGTGGAAGAGAGGTGAAGAAGAGAGTACAGACAGGGTGGAGTGGTTGATGAAGAGTGCCAGGAGTAATTTGTGACAGACGAGTACCCGTAAGAGTGAAAGGGAGGGTTTACAAGAGGGTAGTGAGACCAGCTATGTTATATGGGTTGGAGGCAGTGCATTGACATCAAGGCAGGAGTCAGAGCTGGATGGGGCAGAGTTAAAGATGTTAAGGTTTGCACTGGGTGTGATGAGGGTAGACAGGATTAGGAATAAGTATATTAGAGGGTCAGTCCAGTTTGGATGGTTTGGAGACAAAGCCAGAGAGGCGAGATTGCATTGGTTTGGACATGTGCTGAGGAGGGATGCTGGGTATATTGGGAAAAGGATGCTAAGGATGAAGCTGCCAGGTAAGAGGAAAAGAGGAAGGCCTAAGATAAGGTTTATGGATGTGGTGAGAGAGGACATGCAGTTGGGTGGTGTGACAGAGCAAGATGCAGAAGACAGGAAGAAATGGAAACAGATGATCCGCTGTGGCGGCCCCTAATGGAAACAGCCAAAAGAAAAAGAATTTTGTATTCTGAAAAGATTTGAAACTGCCTCAAAATAATCAGCAACACTGAAATGTCCTTTTCAGTGTTTTTATCGGGTACAAAGCAATGTCATCTGCAAATAGAGCCAGCTTTCTTGACTATCAAAGGAGTCATATCCTTGAATTTCTGAGTCCCTTATTTTCTTTGCCAATTGTTCTAAGTATAATGCAAGTAACAAAGTGGAAAGTGGACACCCATGCCTGGTTCTTCTGCTAAAACAGAAATTATCAGAGAGGAACACACCCACGTTAATTTTCACCTCCAATCCCTCATATATCCTCCTAATCAGCCTTCTATTTTTATCAGGGAGTGCAAATGCTTCCATTGCCCTGCTCATAATTTCCCAGCTTACTCTGTCAAATACTTTTTCTGCATCAAGACCCAACAGCAGTGGTATTTTTTTACATTCTGATTCCCTGTGGATCATCAATGTTCTGTTAATGTTGTCAAATGTTTGCCTTCCCTCCACAAAACCACACTGATCCATATCTATTTATTTTGGCATCACTTTTGCCATTTCTTTGCCATTACAGATAAGCATGTTATAATAATCGTTTAGGATTGAAATGGGCCTGCATAAAGCTATATCTGATGGGTGTTTACCTTCTTTAGGTATTACAGCCACCACCACTTTCTTCCAGGATGTTGGTGCTTCTCCTCCTCTTAAAATGATGTTAAACAAAACCAGGTCTATATTATAAGCACGAATGTTTACTTACCCGAATACCTAAATACCGACACATATTCCACCAAATGCAAATACACCGAACGCCCTAAACCACGAAATTTGAAAAAGTCAAACTGTCTTAGTTGTCCCACCCCACAGCCCGCTGCATACTACCTACACAAATGAACTAAATAAACCACATACATACACTAACCAAAACCCTACTTCTAACCCTAAACTAAACCCTACTTCTAACCCTACACTAACCCTTGCATATACCACCATGTATGCACTTAACTTAACCCGCACCCTAACGCTAAGGTCCGTAACTATCGCACACTTACCTTAAAAAGCTATACCCAAACAAACTAAATAATCCAGACACATACACTTAACAAAACCCTACTTCTAACCCTACACTAAATCTAACATACATTACCATCTATGCAATTACCTTAACCCGCACCCTAATCCTAAGGTCCGTAACTATCACACACTTACCTTACGTAGCTATACTGCAGAAGGGCCAACCATGATGTTTTGACATTTCCGATTTCGCGCTTCTGGACAATCAATGTTTTTGTGGTTCGATGAAGACGTGTCGGCGTTTAGGTATTCGGGTAAGTAAATGTTCATTCTTTTAATATAGACCTCCAAAACCTTCTAGATCTTTAGCATTTTTTTCCTCCTAGCTTCCACAGGAATACCATCTATTCCTGGAGACTTTCCTATAGATTGGCAATGCATCACCATGTTTATCTCATCTCCTCCTGTTCTAACAGTTAGTAATTGAACCTCATCTACCTCTAACCTTGGCATATTTAATTCTTCCATAAGCATTTCCATTTGCACCTTTTTTTGCTTTACATGTTTCTCTGCTGTATACAGACTTTTATAAAATTTTTGAAATATTTCTAGTACCTCTATGGGATGTCTTGTTTCAGCTTCCTAAGCTTGGCGACAACCCTTTCTGCTTTCTGTTGCCTGAGTTGTTGTGCAAAAAGTTTTTGTGCTCTGGAGATGTTCATTGCGTGTCACTGTTGCAGTCATTACTCTTGGGTTATCCTGCTGGCAGGCTACCCACAGTCGGCCAGAATTCCAAAGTCTAGGTCCGGCGTTGGTTGCTGTCGCCTCTTCCCTGACATCATTGCGCCAAGTGTATAAAAGATGCAGCTGACGCCATTTTCTTCAGTCTTTCTTGCCGCACGGTGCCCAAAGCAAAAGCAGTTCGCAAGTGCCAGTCGGCCGACTCCTGAGATTTTCAAATCCGAATTTCAGAACTGAAGTCTTCATTAAAGCTAAGTACCCCGTTGGGGAAACTTTTTTCTTGCTCCAGACCGATGTCAGAAAAAGTTAACAATTGTATTTCTTGTGGGAAGTAAATACCGCATAAGGATTTTCACTCTTACTGTATTCCTTGCCTAGGCCCTGATTACAATGTTGCTAGCTGTCAGTTTTGTGCTAGATTTAACCAACGCACTATTAAGCGTCGGTTCGATTTTGCATTTCATTACTTTGGCCGAAGATTTAATTATATAATGCCGTCGGAACAGCCGATGACCGGAGTTTACAAAAAACGCAAGGACAAGGAAAAGGATAGGCATCTGAGGTCCAAAACTGATGACGAGGCCTCCGTTAGGCCAGTCACCGGTTCGCTGATTCTCAGTGAGGCGCTTTCGCAGCCCCTGGCGCCCGCTACCTCAGAGCCACAGGCCGCTTCCGACTCCCATGTGGAGCGACTGGGCCTGTGGATACTCAAGGTATTGGACACTCAGAAATCATTCCCTCAGATGGGTCCTGAGCCGCTGAGCAGGCATCGACTTCTGAGGGTGTCTTCAGACCTACACAGTTATATGTTAAACCATCTTCAGCCTCAAAGACAAAGACTAAAGCAGCTCTAAAGACAAAGAAACAAGTACAGCATTCTCCTACTCAGACTTCCATGCCTAAAAAACAGATGCTTAAAATGGCCGAAGACCTAATTACTTTGATCAGGGGTTCCCATCCCCCTCCTGATAAGAGGCCTAGGCAAGAGACAGAATATGATTCTTCTGATCAGGTTTCTATTTCCTCTGATTCCTCTTCTAAACAGGATTATTCCATGCCTCCCTATGAGGACTCTGATGCTGAAGAATCCATTCATTCAGCCTCTCCTCCTGAGGATTATTCTTTTGGGGAAACCCTGCATACCATGAGGGAGCATTTCCACTGGGAGAGCCAAGATTATTCTGAATCTAAGAAAAGGCTCAGAGACTTCCTGCTACTTCCTCACCACAGACCCCTTGCTATTCCTCCTGTTCTAGACATTGTAGGTGATGTATTTTCAGAGTCCAGCCTGTCCCCTGACTCTTTACCCCCTACACCTGCTAAGCCAGACAGATACTACAGAGTCCCAGATTCTCATAAATTCCTATATAAAAACCCCACTGCTGACCCAGAAACTATATCTCAGGGTCCCAAAGGGGTCAAAGCTTCCACTGCAAAAAAACCTGTCCCGTCTGATAGGGATTCTAGGGCACTGGACAGATGGGGGAAAAAAGTTTACACTTCTGCTACCGTGGCTGTAAGGGCTTTAAATTGTCAGTTTCATATGCTTAAATATCAGCAATATTTAATGTCAGTGCTTAAACAGAAAATGCTGACAAATACTGAATGTTCAGAGAACAAGGAAATACACGATTTATTGCATGCAGCTGAACAAGTGGGAAAGCATACTTTGCAATGTGGTTATGATTCACTGGAGGCCTCTTGCAGGGCCACTGTTACAGGTTCTGTTATTAGGAGCCATGCTTGGTTAAAGGAACAGAATCTGCCTGATCATGTTAAAGCAAAATTATTAGATTATTATTATTAGCAGAAGCATGCTTGGGAGTACAAGCTGCAAACGGACAACCAGCAGGTTATCAAGCAAAAGCACAACCAAGCACTGATTGGCAGATTTAAGAGCTCACTGTGGTTAGAAAGTGAATTTTCAAGTATTTTTCTACACAACAACAAACATGAGAGCTGTGAGCTGAGCTACATCCTCCCTCTCACACAGGCAGAAGGAAGAAAGGGCCATAAACTGGATGAAGTAAAAGACAGTACAAGTCTCCTATGCTTAGGACAGGCTTTGAACTTTTGGACCATAAGATTCTCATCAACATTGTAAGCCTGATGAATAGGTTTTCCAAGAGGATGAATTCATTCTGATTGCCACCATTGGATTAAAAGATTGGAACAGTTATCTAAAATGCATCCCAGAGCATCTATAACCCTATGGCTTCTGAGGACCTAGGTTTAATTGAGTTATTTCCTAAAAAGTTACTACTGTGATGTCTTGGCAGGAAAGGGACAGGAGCAGGGGAAGACAAAATTCAAGAGAAAGGGGAAAAGAGCTACCTGGACCAAACACACACAGTTGCTTGAACCAAGGAGTGAACTAGTGTATAACATCTCACATCATGAAAACTCTGAGATGGAATATGCAGTTTTAAACAAAGCTGTGTGCTTCGGTTTGCCCCTACACCAAACAACTGAATTTAATCCGCTGGACGCCACAGAAATTAAATCTAACTAAAGAAGTAGCTACTGGCTCCCTGAGAGACTTTTCCCTTCCTATAAGCCAGTGAAAGTATGTATCGTTATAACTAAGTGTTATATGCAACTTGATTCATGTTCAAGCTTCTGCTAGGTTAGTCAAAGCTTCCTAGTCAAGGTAGCCAGCAGCCAAATCCCCCCCCCCACCTAATTAATCTCCTTAAAGTATCCCTAATTCTAACTCCTAACCTCTCTTTTCTATCTGGTCCATTTCCATCTTTCAGTTAGCCTGCCATCACCTATAGAAGCCCTAGCTCTTACAATTAACTTACTGGCCACTAGGTGGCATCACTGTATAAGCTATTGTATTCCAATTTGCTACACACTTGCTAATCCTACCTCTAGCTCATTGTCTCCAGCTTTTTCACTGACCTTTTTACCATCTCTCCTTATTCCACATATCCTTTTTCCTGCTATTCTCTAAAAGCCTTAATCGCTTCCTACCAGCTTCATTATTTTTTCTCTCACTCTCTCCCTCTCAAACTCCCATTCTACCAAACTTACCTGCTGAATTTCTCAGACTTCACTGATTGTATTCCTTGACAGAACTCTCTCTAGTCTCATCCCACTCCGTTCGCCCTTCGGGCTCTCTCCGCTCCCCTACCCTGCCCCCAAATTCCACCCGCCCCCAGTGCTCCTACATTTATCCACCTACAGAACACACCCCTCCAAAATTTACACCTATCATACAAAACACATAATTAGTACACCCAATCCCTTTCTTTCACAACCCACCCACTCAAACCATCACTAATCACTCCTTCTCCTAACACCTATTCTACTACTGTTTCTACTACTATTTCTCTGCAGTACTTCTATTTCCTACCTCCCATTTCTGTATTCAACTCACCATCCTTAGAATGTACATCCCTATAATCCCCCACAAAATTCAAATTGTAATGTGGGTTTTATTACCCCCTCTAACCACCACTTATCTCATTACCTCCTATGAATATTCTCTTAATACCCTACCATTACCATCCAAGCACACCTCATCACCTACAAAACCTTCTTCTTACTACTTACTAAATATCATTTTCAAACCCAGCTACCAATTAGCCAAATATCATCGACTTACACATATTAACTTCTCTAACCTAAAAGTTAGAAAAGTATTTGATTTCTACTGCAAGCCACAACAACCTAAACCTTTAACACCCCATCAATCTCTATTAGATGGTGACATCCACCCAAACCCTGGTCCTAACAATCACCCTACTACAACAAATAACTGCCAAGACAATTCTATAACCCCATCACCTACCAAACCTACAAACTCACTCTTAATTGCACATCTAAACATACGCAGTATTTGTAACAAAATTGCTCAACTTCATGCCCTCTTACAGGCTCATCCATTTGATATCCTATGTTTATCAGAAACATGGCTAAAACCCACCATTAAAGACAATGAATTCTCCCCACCCGGCTATAATATCATCAGACTTGACCGTACTTCCAAAAAGGGAGGAGGAGTAGCAATCCTCTATAAAAATGAGCTACAAGTCAGTACACTTAATCTTAACTTACCCACAAACACTAGTGCAGAAATAATTTTCTCCAAACTACAGCTAAATACAAGTAAAGCCATAAACATCATCTGTGTTTATCTTCCCCCAGGGAACAATAATAATACTCTAGAGTATATTCTCAGCTGGCTTTCTAGTAATATCCCACAAGAAACCTTAATTCTTGGGGACTTCAACATTGATTGGAATTCCTGTACAAATACCAACCCCACCACCCATATTAACCTTTATGGCTTTTCACAACTTATAAAATCTCCTACCAGAACCAATAAAATCAATAACAAAGCAACCACCTTAGATTGGATACTTACTAATACTCCTCAGCAAACCTACACAACAGGAATACTTCCAGATGACCTTAGTGATCATTCTCTAACATATATTATCAGATATAAAACCAACATAATATTCCCTAACACCTTCCGAACAATACGCTCTAAAAAGCATTTTAACCCAGAACTTTTCCAAGCAGAACTCAATAAATGTAATTGGACACCATTAAAAACTCTCTCTCTCTAAATGAAGCAGAGGAATACTTTAATTCTACATTCTTAGCCATCCTGGATCATCACGCTCCAACTCGTTCTATTAGAATCAAAGCTAAACCAGCCCCTTGGCTTACTAACAATACTAAACAAAAAATCCTACTTAGAAATAAATACTGGGCAAAATGGCGTACTACTAATAATCTGATAGACCATCAAACCTTTAGAGAACATAGAAACAGCACAAAAAGAGCCATCCTGCTAGATAAAAAGAATTATCTCCAACTACAACAAACCTCTCTCAGACAACCAAAAAAATTCTGGACTAGTATTAATAATCTTCTCTACCCAGGCCAATTGATCACACCCAGTCCTCAGGGTACTAACCCCAAGAATCCGATACAAACTGCAAATGCCTTTAATTCTTTCTTCACAGATACCATCCAAACTCTAGCTAGCCACCTATCACTTGATATATCTAACCTACCCACTTCTTCTACTAATCCACCCCCTCAATTCCACCCCCAACCTGTGTCTACTTCATACATTTCCTCCCTTCTCCAAAAATTAAAACCTACCTCCCCATCAGCCGACAAACTCCCAGCAGAATTCTTGCAAAAAGGAGCTAAGGCCATTGTCTACCCTATTTCCATTCTGATAAATAGATCTATAAGTGAAGGAGATGTCCCATTAATCTGGAAAATCTCTCATATCATCCCACTACATAAAGGGGGAAACTCCAATGACTTCTCCAACTATCGTCCCATAGCTTTACTATCCCCTATAGCCAAAATTATGGAAAAATGCATCCACAAACAAATTCTCAACCACCTTCTCCAAAATAACCTACTTGCTAAGGCTTCAGACCTTTCCATAGTACCACCACTGCCCTGCTATCATTCTCAAACTACATCAACAACAACCTCAACAACAACTGTCTTTCATCAGCAGTCTTCATTGACCTATCCAAAGCTTTTGATATGGTTAACCACCAACTTCTCCTGCATACACTTAAGTCTCTTTCTCTTGATTCTCTATCTTTGAACTGGTTTACATCTTACCTTGATAACTGTCAGCAGGCTGTACTCTGGCAAAATGAACTATCTAATCACCTCCCAATCTCCCTCGGTGTCCCACAAGGCTCTATTTTAGGCCCACTCTTATTTTCTATCTTCATTAATGACCTGCAATCTGCTATTCCATACTCCACCTGCATTCAATATGCAGATGACTCGACCATAATCTGCTCAGCTACATCACCAACCGAACTTCAGTCCCTTACCCAAAAAGCCTTCAACACTGTAGAACAATGGTTCTGTCACCGCTGCCTCCTTCTTAATCCCAAAAAAACTAAATTGCTACTTTTCACCCCAACCCAAAAGTCCGTCTCTTCTCATTTCAATCTCACTTCTAATAATGGTACCCTTATCTCACCTGAGCCTACCACTAAACTGCTAGGAATAACAATTGACAACAATCTAAACTTTGATACACATATAAACGCTACAATAAAATTAATTAATAAGAAACTGGGATCCCTTTACAGAATCAAACCCTATCTTACTCCAGAAGCTAGGTCTGCTATAGCTAGAACTCACCTTTTATCCACTCTGCTCTACGCCGCTCCCATGTATACTAATATCTCTAAAAATAACCTCAAGAAACTAACAACTTCCTATAATAATATTGCTAGATTTGCTACAGGCTCTCCTTTCAGAACCCATCACTGTCTTAATCTTAGACAATTAAACTGGCTTGAATTCCTTAACCAGCTTCAATTTCACCAGCTTACAATAGCTCATAAGACCCTGTATCAGCCTAGCAATACTCCTATACTCTCTAGCCTCATCACACCTTATAATAATCTCAAAAATCTACATTCCTCAAACAAACTGCTGATTAATACTACTTAATCCAACAACTCAGCAGGAGACTCCTTGTTCTCCAACTCTGTAGGAAAATTATGGAATAAACTTTCTTCCAATATCACAGCTCAGACTTCTCTTTTTCTTTTTAAAAAACATCTAAAACCATATCTCAATAATCACTGGCTATGCACCTGTACTAACCCTGACTAATTGCCCCCCCCCCACTCACTTATCTCACCCTTCCTTCATTTACTACCTATTACAAATTAACAATCCATCCTATTGTACACAAATTATATGTATATATGTATATAAGTAAAATTTATCTCTGTACCTTACAGAACTGGATTACTATTCTACATTATTTATTAAAACTTTTGTATTATGTTATATTTTGTTGTTTTTTTTTTTTGACAACAATGTATAACTTCTAATCTTTTAGCATCTATTAACTCTGTACAAATACGTGGAGCTTTTCTCCCTGGGCCTCTACTGAAAGTGGACATGTATCCAGCTAGACTAGCCCGGTCAACAAATGTAAAATAAATAAAAATAAATAAATTAGACACCCCATTACAGCATGATACTTTGTTTGGTGCTAGAGCAGAAGAGGTGTTGAAGAAAATGGATGATAAAGTGAAATCCATGCAGACAGTTAAGGATTTCTTACAGGTACAGCCACCCAGATTTAGCAGGAACTGGCTTTCTAAAAATTGGTCCTTTCCAGTGTCAGACAGACCACAAAGAGGCAGATACAGGTGTCCCAGAGGCAGATCTCAGCCCCAAGGCTTATACAGGCCTAAACAGTGGGGTGCTCCTACCTCCAAAAGCAGAGAAGACAAATCACAACCTTACAGGAAACAGTCACAATGACTTTCCTCTGCCAGATCCCAGCACTTTTCTTTTGGCAGCTCCCTTAGGGGGAAAACTAGCACTTTTTTCATTAAATTGGCAAATGGTTACCCAAGACAAATGGGTCTTGAATATAGTGTCCCAAGGTTACAGGTTCCATTTTCACACCCTACCAAGGTCAAAAGGTATGCCAGACCAGCCACACAATCAATGGGCAGAGGCACAAAAGCAAATTACAGCACTCATGGACATGAGGGCCATTCAACAAGTGCCACAACAAGAGCAGGGGCAAGGATTTTACTCCAGACTTTTCTTAGTGCCCAGAAAGGACAAAACCTGGAGACCAATACTGGACCTGTCTATACAAAATATGTTTCTGGAAGTTCCAAAATTCAAGATGTTGACTCTACAGCAGCTACTGCCCATGCTGGGCAAGAAGGCTTGGCTCATGACTTTGGACCTAAAAGAGCCATACTTGCATGTCCCAATCAGACAATCTTGCAGAAGATACCTCAGATTCATAGCTGGCTCAATGCACTACCAATTCTCTGCACTGCCCTTTGGCTTATCTACTGCGCCCAGGGTCTTCACAAAATGCCTGGCATCAGTAATTGTATTTTGCAGACAAAGAGGAATTCAAATATATCCCTACTTGGACGACTGACTTATTCAAGCAGAGAACAAAGACATTCTTCTAAAGCATCTGGCATTTGTAAAAAGATTACTAATTTGCCTAGGGTACACAGTAAACGAAAAGAAATCAAAACTAGTGCCCTCTCAAGCGATAATATTCCTGGGTGCAAGCTTAAATACAACTGCCCAGATGGCTTATCTCATGCCAGACAAACAAAAACAACTGACTTCTTACTTCAAAAAATTGGCAACAAAGACCCACTTATCTGCAAGGAAAATCCTGCAGGCCTTGGGTTTCATGGCATCCTGCATTCTACTAATTCCATATGCCAGACTGCATATGAGGAAACTACAATGGTATCTAAAAAGTGTTTGGACTCAGCATTGCCACAGCCTGGAGACAGTAATTACACTCATTCCCTGCCTGCAAAAGGAGTTTTGATGGTGGGCAGAGGCCTGTCACCACAACAAGGGTCTGCCATTCAGTTTACCCACAGCCAGACAGACACTGACAATGGATGCATCAGATTATGCCTGGGGTGCCCATATGGCAGGAAAATGTATTCAGGGCACATGAGAGATGCTAGCTGTTCAGATTGCCCTGACAGCTTTCAAGGATCTACTTCATCCAGGACAGCTACTGATAAAGACAGACAATACTACGGTCATGTGGTACATAAACAAGCAGGGAGGTACACATTCCTACCCCCTCTGCAGAAACCTCATGGATCCCCACGAGTGGAAACTGGAACCACAAGTCTTCAGCATGATAACAAGGAAATGGGGATGCCCAGACATAGATCTATTTGCCTCCCCTCACAACTGTCAATTACAGAGATTTTGCACAAGGATTTATCACAAACAAGCATGGAGAGTGGACGCCCCATCCTTCAGCTGGACAAATCTAACAGTATATGCCTTTCCTCCACTGCCTCTCCTTCCCAGGGTACTCCTAAAGGTCAGACAAGAGAAGCCAAAAATTATACTGATTGCACCAGATTGGCCACGCCAGCAGTGGTACCCAGTCCTAAAGAGCTTGTCTCAAGGTCCAGCATAGATATTGCCTCAAACTTCTCACTTTCTGACCCAACAAAAGACTCGGATCCTGCACACCCAACTCAGGACCTTAAATCTGGCAGCATGGCGGATAATGTAGCCATTCAGAACACTCCTCTTTCAAAAGCTGTTATGGATGTTATCTTGGAGGCCAGGAGGCCCAGTACCAGAAAATCTTATGCAGAAAAATGGAAGAGATTCTGTGCTTGGAACCAGAAACAAGGCATTGACATGTATGTACCAAATATCCCTAAGATTTTACAATACCTAACTGAGATGCTGGACAAAGGCCTTTCTTTTTCACCAGTTAAGATTCATGCCTCTGCCATTTCAGCCTATTACAATACGGAACCACCAATCTTTTCTCATCCTTTAATAAGGCAGTACCTCAGAGGGGCCAAAAACATCAGGCCTCCAAGGACAGCACCAATTCCGGCATGGGACCTCAGTTATGTCTTGGAAAAACTCACACTGCCTACTTTTGAGCCAGCCTCAACAGCGGATATAAAATTCTTATCCTGAAAAACAGCTCTGCTCCTAGCAATAACCTCTGCAAGATGAGTCTCGGAGTTACAAGCACTCATGGCTGTGGAACCTTTTTATCATTTTTCATCCAGACAGGGTTTCTCTGAGGACAAACCCAACATTTATGCCTAAGGTGGTATCCAGTGTGGCCCTCAACCAAACCATTCACTTGCCTACCTTTTATCCAAACCCACAGAACAAGGGTGAGAATATTCTGCATTCTTTGGACATACACAGGCAGCTACGCTTCTACTTGGACAGAACTAAAGCTTTCAGAAAGACTGAGCAACTTTTAGTGTCATATGCTGCAGGAACACAAGGAAAGGCAATCTCAAAACAGACTATTTCTAAATGGATAGGCCATTGCATCCATTTCTGCTATTCTCAACATGGCAAATCAGTGCCTAAGGGCATTAGGCCTCATTCTACCAGAGCAGCAGCCACTTCAGCAGCCTTCCTCAGAGGAGTACCAACCAAAGACATCTTAGAGGCTACAACTTGGAGTTCAGTGCACACTTTTACAAAGCACTACCACTTACCTCTTTACTCTAAATCCAGAGCAGGCTTTGCCACTGCAGTTCTGCAGGGCCTCATAGCCTCTCCTAATCCTATTTAGCCCAGCCACTCATCCTCAGCTTTGGGATTCAACCCAAGAGTAATGACTGCAACAGTGAAACACGATGAACATAGTACAGTTGTGTACCTACCATAAATGTAGATGTTCGAGTGTATTCACTGTTGCAGTCCAAGTTACCCACCCACCATCCCCCTTTCTTTGCTGGGACGTATCTGTACTTCTCTATCCTATACAACCTATGTGGTGTATTTGCTTGTAGATGAAGGAAATGTTTATTTTTGTGCATGCATTCTTATTGGCATATTTTTCAGCCTACCAATTTGGGAGCACCTGACATCTGGGGCAACAATAACTGAAGAAAATGGCATCGGCTGTATCTTTTATACCCCTGGCGCACTGACGTCAGGGAAGAGACGACAGCAAATGACGCCGGACCTAGACTTTGGAATTCTGGTCGACTGCGGGTAGCCTGCCAGCAGGATAACCCAAGAGTAACGACTGCAACAGTGAATACACTTGAACACATCTACATTTATGGTAAGTACACAACTGTACTTTTTTTTTTTTATCAAAAACAGTTGCTTAATAGCAATCTTTCTAAACTCTTTTATATTATCCAGGCAATCCATTATTTTCTGTCTAGCAATTTGCACTTCCTCCTTTTTCTTGTTCGGTGAGATTCCACCTATTCTGCAATACTTTAACATTTGGCAGTCCCTCTAAATAATTCTTCTTACATCTTAACCATATGTCTGTTTTATTTTAACCTTGTTTTTAATCTCCACTTTAATATTATCCCACCCCCTAGCTATATTTTCAGAAAAAGTTTGTCTTCCTTTATAACTCCCAAATAAGTTCTACTACCCATTCCTTATATTCATCTCTTTTCAACAGATAGATGGGAGTATGCCAGTGTTTCAATTTTATTTCATTACTCTGCATTTTTATTTTAGTTATTATTGGTGCATGATCTGAAATATTTATTGGATCAGTATCAAAAACCTTCAAGTAATTGCACATGTTCCTGTGAAATGTAAGTTCTGTCTAGCCTAGCCCACTTTTTATATTTTGGGAATAATATGTACATTTACTCCGACTCCTACTCCTGAATTCACATCTCCCATGCCAAATATTTTCATAAATTTCTTCAAAAACCTACTCTCTTTTGTTATATTTTCCCTTCTGGGCCCCCCAGGTGCATCTTCACTGCTGCAAATCAAAAATTCCAGTCCACACCTATAAGTAATATTCACTACTGAAAGCTGATTATTTCTTCCAGAATTTTCGTAAGCTTCATTATAGCAGTTTTAGCTGGAATATAAGTATGTCAGTGTAATCTTCCTCCCCTGCCAGTAACCCCTTAGTACTACAAATCAACCATTACTATATTTTTATCCTCTTCTATCACTATTGGAACTCCTCTTGCAATTAATATAGGTACTCATCTCTTACTTTGCCCCAGGTATTCTGCTGAATAACCATCCTGAAAACCTTTTTTTTATCAGAGTCAGATGTTCATTTCTTTCTAAATGTGTCTCCTGTAGCATAGCTATTTGCACTAAGTTTTTTAAATATAGTTCACAAGTTTTTCTTTCTTTTTTTTGTATATATCTGTGAGACCATTTACATTAAAAAATAATATAGAAAGTGTCATTATGTTAAAAAGTTATTAATCTCATATTTTATGTGTAATACTTTTTTAAGTATCAAGTTCCAGCTTTTGTGTTACATGCATACACTAATGTTTGGCAGGTTGATCTTTTATATGGTCGTGTCTTATCATATTCATTTGAGCCTGTGTCACATCTTACAGAAATTTTATTTCATTGAAAGCCCTCCAACAAAAAATAAATACACCCCTAAAGCATATTAACTTAATACTACCACATGCAACTATGTACATATTCAAATATTGAAGTTTTACCCTCCTAATAGGAACAACTGTCCCAAACTGACAGTCACACTCATAGACTTGTGTTAACCTAAAAGGAAGGTTATCCATGCTAAGACACATGGTACAGCCTGTACTTCTAAGTGCTGTCAGGTTTTGTCTTATCTTTAGTGCTGTCTCAGATTGGGAAAAGACCAGAATGCTTTCAGAAAACATTATCTTCTAGCCAGTGAAAAAAAGCCATTGAAGTAAAGAAGTATTCTGTTTTTATTGCTGTTTATCAGATTGTCTCCATGGAGACATGAGAACCAGATACAGAGTTGCTTTTACAAGCATTTATTTATTTGCTAGAGGAAAGCTTTATTATAGTCAATGTTCTTTTTTATTTATTTGCTTTCTCTTAAAAATCGTTACTAGAGCAAGCCAAGGCCTTAATCCAGTCATGCAAGAATGAGTTTAAAGCACATCATGTTTTCTTGCATCATGCAATTTTGACCAGACTTTTCTTTTTTTAAGTTGCAGTGTCTACATTTCTTAAAACTGAACAAAGAGAAAGAGAGAAGGAAAAAAAAACAGGGGCACGTGTTTACTTTAGTATCCCCATTACACTTGAAAATAACTGGTAAAACTTTACTTTATAGCATGCAGATTATATCATGCATTATAAAAATACTGTTAAGAACAAAAATTTGTTTGCCTCACAGCTAACTCTGTCTCTCCTCTTTCCCTGTCCTAAGTGTTCTTCCAAACATTACTGACTTGAATTAGGGCATATGCTTTAGAGTCACCCACAAGTTTAACAAAGTAAAAAAAATCCAAAAGTTTCAGGTTTTCTTGTTATGTCATGTTTCACAAATATAAGTAATGCTTTGTAATCCAATGTGTATTTGTCAGTTTCTGAGTTGCTGTTTTTATTCCTGTTTATCTCCCTCTCCCAAATCCAGTCTTGGCTTCATTTCCAACGTAGTCTCAGTTATTCTAGTCAAGTTTTGTCCTTTTTTTTCTGTCTATGAAGCATTTTCCATTGAAACATTGAAAAAGGTTTCACTGCCACAACTTCTCTGTGGTCTTTATAGGCAGAAGAACAAGAAGCAGAATCTCCTTCTGTTTCAGAACTCACTTTTTGTTGGACAAACTTTTGTATTTTCTTCTTAGCATGTTCTGCATCAAAAAATGATTTTTATCCAGGAAAGAATATTCTGAAGATAGCTGAGTACAGCAGTTTGAATCTCGTGCCTGCTTCTCAACATTCCCTGATTAGTGGAGTACATTTACTCCTCTTCTGGCTGGTGTGCAGTGAGTAATCATTTCCCACAAACACTCTAATGTCTCCCACATATAGTGATTTGTCCTTTCTGCCACAGTTTTGTCAGATTCAACTCCTTCTGCTGATAGGATTGCATCTTTAGTATTACAGGTCTAGGTTGCTTTCTCATGGCAGAGCATACACATAATATGCCCTTTTAATTAACAACCCTGTTGTGGAGTGCCAGTCCAGTTTCTTATTTGTGCTTTCAGAAAATTAATATAGTCTGTTCCTTCCAGCTTCTCTAGTACAGCAGAATGTCTCAGGTTTTCCCTATGTGCTCTGTCTTCTAGTTCTGTTGTTTTTTTTGAAACATCTCTTTTTGAGCAGTTTCATATTCAACCAGACTTTTCTTTATTTCGACCTCTGATTTTTGCAGTTTTATCACCCCATCTGAATATCTGTTTAAAATGTCTTCCCTTTTTTTCTAGCCTTTTGTTATTTGAATTGATATATTCCATCAGTGTTTAATTTATTTTAATCAGCTTTGACTACATTTGACTTATTTTTGTCCCTCTAGGTTAATGGAAGTCATGTCTTGCATCAAAACTGGAACATACACTGCTTTTTGCTGAACAGCTATAGAATTCTTCCCATTCAGAGTATTATTCATCACTTTTTGTGATTGATTTTCTTTCAGATTCTCTGGATTTCTTTTTTTTTCCTGGCATCCAGACAGTGCACCTACTAGCTAGTTACTGAAATTTACCCAAAAATACGAGTTTATTGGCTCTATCTTCTGAGTTTCTGTTTTCACACTGGGAGTGCTGAAATTAAGCTGTTACTCAATGTGCAGCCATCTTGGAAGTCCATTCCAAACATATTCTTTTTAGTAAATAGATCTTTTTTGTAATTATTTATGATATTCTCAGCAAGTGTCTGAAATTGCTAGAATTATTTTCAGTTGACCTACTGCTGTCATCTTCCTGAGTCTAAAGACATCAAATTTAGAGTAAAGATATAAATATGTTAAAGTGCATCTTCCTTTGCTTACTGACCATAGCACATTTTATGTTTTTCACAAGATATGGGTCATATTTGGTAACATTTTGTTATTCTGAGACTCATAACTGCAAATGGAGAACATCAATTTTAAACATTTAATGTTCTTTGTGCTCCACTGTTGCAGTCCTGACTTGTGGGATTTCCCGTCATGGAAGCCCTTTGCTGGCCTGACTACCACAGAAAAATCTCCCTCCTCCAATAGCTGCAGATGCCCTAATCGACATCAGGATGCTCAGGTATAAGGGGAGTCAGCCGACATCATAAACTCAGTTCTTTCTTGCTGTTGGAGCCTGAAGCAGAGTTCCAGTCAGTTCATCAGTTGGTCCGCACCAGAGATAAGACTTCTGAAAGCTTAATAACCCATTAGGGAATCTTTTTTTACACTTTTCAACTAATGTCATAAAAAACTAATAATTGGTTCCATTGTGGTAAACAGATTCCACACAGATACTTCCATTTATTCTGTATTACTTGCTTGGGCCTAGATCATGACATTCCCAGCTGTTGTTTGTGCACCTGATTACATAGTAGAACCACAACAAAATACACTCAGAAGCAGCAACTAGGAATAAACTCCAAAATCTAATGATGCACCATTAAATTTTGGAATTTATTCCTAGATGCACCATTAAATTTTGGAATTTATTCCTTGCTGCACCAATACATTTTGGAATTTATTCCCATTTGCTGCTTCTGAGTATATTTCATCATGGTTTTTCATCTAGTTATGTGTTTTTTAAGTAGCAGAACCATTAGACATAGGGTCGAAATTTTAGCTAGGGATCTCAGCAAATTGTCAGGTTATTTGCATGCTATGGCATCCATCCATCAATCCAAATCTGTAATTCCTAAGTGTAAAATGGAGAAGGAAAAATGCCCCATGGTTAGGGCCTTGGATGCCTGCTTGCCGTTGGCCAGTTTTTTTCAGGCTTATTATCGCTGAAGAAGGTGAGGTACTTTCGCAGCCCCCTTCCATGACCAAGGTGGTGGTGCAGGTCACTATCAAGATCCATTCAGAGTCCGATATGCCATTGGGTCTCTCAACATCTGCTGAAGCCATAGGACATAGTTCTGTTGGTTGGGTCCAGGACTGCTTTGCAGGTCTCTGCTTCCGACGACTGCTGTAAAATCGACTGCTTTTCCATGGCACCAGGACATTGCAGCTGCCAATCTACAAAGAGAGATGGGTGCTTGTGCTTCTTCAGACATCGCCAGGCCTAAACCAAGAGCTACTCCTAAGAAAGTGGCTTCCTCTCAGCCCAGCCTAGGCCTACCAACTCCTATTCTCAGGTTTCTCAGCAGGAACTTGTATGCTTGACTGAAGACCTTATTTCTCTTGTTAGAGCCAGACAACCCCCAATTTAATCCTCCCCATGAAAAAGAAAAAAGGGACTCCCTTCCATAGGTCCTTTCTGATACTTTTGAGTCAGATGAGGATTCTGATCAGGAGGATTTTGTCTTTGAAGGGGCCCCTTCCATTGCCTCTTTTGAAAACTCAGACTCTGAGGAAAACCTGGCTTCTACTTCCCCTCTTGAAAATATCTGTTTCAGGGAAACCCACACACTTTGAGGGAACACTTCCAGTGGGAAGCCCAAGATTACCCCCAGTCCATAAAAAGGATAAGGAAATTTCTCAACATCCCAGAACATAAACCCCTCACCATACAACCTGTTTTGGTGGTAGTGGATGATATTTTTTAGGATTCTTACTTGAAGCCAGACTACCTCACTCCTGCTCCTAAAAAACTGACAGGTTTTATAGTGGTTTGGATTCACACAAACATTTCTTCAAGAATCCTACAGGTAAGTCAAAGGTCATGACCCCTGGATCTAAGGAAAACAAAGCTCCTCCAAAAACCCCACAGATAAAGAAATTAGGGCCCTGGATAGATCTGGCAAAAATGTTTACACTTCTGCCACCTTATCAGTGAGGGCCTTAAATTGCCATTTCCACATGATTAAATACCAAGAAACGTTACTGGATCAGACAAAGTAGAAATTTATGACAACAGAAAACAAGAATCTCGTCAAAGAGTTACTGGACATTTGCAATTCCATCTCCCAGGTAGTAAAACACACACTGTAGGTATGACGTTGTGGAAGCCTGCAGCAGGGATACAACTACAGACTCTTTCATTAGAAGGACTTGGCTGAGGAACCAGGTCCCTCAGCGCATGTCATGTCTAACCTCCTGGATGTCCCCTTAAACAAGAACTTTCTCTTTGGCCCCAAACTGGAGACTGTACTAAAAAAAAAAAAAAAAAAAAATGGAAGACAAGGCCAAGACCATGTAGACTGTTAAGGACTTTCTGCAGGTGCAACCACCATGTTTCATTTGAAACTACCTTCTAAGCATTGTCCCTTTCCTTCTCAATCTAAAGCTAGGCAAAGAAAGCTAGATAGGGAAAGTAGCCACAGACAGCACCAAAGACCCCAGCAATCTGGGTCTTGTAAACAGTGCAAATTTTTACATGAAGGACAATCAGTATATATACTTTAAAGGCATTTTAATATTGTAGGAAAATTCAACTGTAATACATCGGGTGTAAAATATATTGTTGTATGTCAAATATGTTCTGCATATTATGTTAGAAAAACAGACAGAAAGTTGAAACACAGAATATATGAGCATATTTATGAAATTAATAAGAAGATATATACCAATGCCATATACAAGCAGATCTGTCAGAATCCCAATCACTATTTTTTTTATTTAGCATTCTTGAAAAAGTTGAGTGGAATACAAGAGGTGGTCCATGGGATATTATTCTCGAACATAGACAGTTGTAGTAGCAATTAGTGTTATATGCCACAGTATCACCTGGTCTCAATGAAAAAATAATTAGCAGTCTACTAAAACTGCAAGCTTATTATAAATAAATATTAGGCTTTTAAATTGTATTCATTATAGCATGAATAATGGGTTTTATGTTAGCCTATGTGTGTGTATATATTGAGTGTATCACTTTTATTTGGAGATGTTTGTGATCAGGTGATTAAGTGGAGCATGTATTGAGATGTTTTTAATGCTGTTAAGATTTTATCTGATGAAGTCCATGTATTTTTGGATGAAAGCACTTATTAATTAAAAGTATACAGCTGGGTACACCTATGAGGTGATTTTTTTTTATTGCATCCTCATGATCCCCGTGGCCAGGCTTCACATGAAGACATTTAAGTGGTACCTCAAAAATGTGTGGTGCCAGCAAGCACAACCCCACTCAGCCAAGATCAAACTGATCCCTTGCCTCAAGGAGGAATTTGCATGGTGGGCCTGGGCTTGCTCCCTCAACCCAGATCTCCCTTTCAGATTCACTGCCTAGAGGCAAACACTGACTACAGATGCCTCAGAGATAGGCTGGGGAACACACTTCAACCAATTCCAGACCCAAGGGAAGTGGGACCACAAGTTCAGAAACAAACATAAATTTAAAAGAACTCGTGGCAGTCCAAAAAGGCCTGGTAGTCTTCAAAGAGAAATGGAAAACAGGAGTGCTAGAAGTAAAAACAGACAATACCACAGTCATGTGGTACGTAAACAAAAAGGGGGACTCACTCTTGCACCCTCTGCCACCTAACAATGGCTATTTGGAAAACAGCACACTCCCTGGGGTTACATCTCTTGGCACAGTACCTGACAGATATACACAACCAGCTAGCAGACCACCTCAGCTGAAGGCTGTCAGACCCCCATGAATGGCAACTGCAAAGGGAAACATTTCTCAGTATAGCTAAAAAATGAGGAGTGCCTCAAACATCTTTTCGCAGCCAAGGAAAATGCTCAATTGGAAAAGTTTTGCTTCAGGGACAAAATGAAGTCAGCCTGGAAGACAGATGGTTTCTCCTTCCCTTGGATAGGCCTCTTCTTCTATGCCTTCCCTACAGTTCCTCTGCTTCCCATGGTACTCCTAAAGATAAGGGGAAGAGGAAACAGGGGTAACACTAATAGCCTCAGACTGGCCCAGGAAGCACTGGTACCTTCTGCTACTCGGCTTAACCAGCATGAAACCATGGCTGCTACCAGAGAGATTGGACCCTTATGACACAGGACAAGGGAAAGATTGTACACACCATCCTGCAGACCCTCAAATTATCAGCATGGAGGATACCTTAGCACCTTGGAAGGATCCTATCCTAGACAAACAGATTCAGGATATTCTAAAAGAGTCCAGAAGGCCTAGTAATAGGAAATCCTACTCTGCTAAATGGAAAAGATTCTCCCTTTGGTGTAGGCAAACTTTACAGAATCCTCATCTAGCCAAGATTCTGGTCATCCTGGCCTATCTGGTCAGCCTCTTTGACAAAGTACTGTCCTTCTCCTCCATAAAAAAATCATGCCTCAGCTATTTCAGCTTGCATTCCTGCCCAACCTCCTGTCTTCTCTCACCCCCTTATGAAACAGTTTCTTAGAGGGGTAATCCACATCAGGCCACCCAGAAGGTCCCCGGCCTCACCCTGAGACCTTAATTTTATTTAGGAGAACCTTATTCTTCTACTATTCAAACCAGCTGCTTCCACTGACTTAAAATTATTGACATGGAAGACTGCCTTCTTTTTAGCCACCACTTCCTCTAGAAGGGTTTCTGAAATGCAGACCCTCATGTCAGTGGAACCTTTCCTCATCTTCCACCCAGAGTCTCATTCAGGATTAACCCTTCCTTTATTCCCAAAGTGGTGACAGACACCTCCTTAAATCAAGCCATACATCTGCCTACTTTCTTCCTCAAGCCACAAAACAAAGGGGAAAGAATACTTCATTCCTTGGATGTGTACAGACAGCTCCATTACTATCTAGAAAGAACAAAGACTATGAGGAAATCAGACCAGCTGTTGTGGCCTTTGCCACTGGTTCTGAAGGGAAACCAGTTTCCAAGCCAACCATCTCTAAATGGATCTTTCACTGTTTCTCTTTTTGTTACAGCCATCATGGTAAGAAGCCACCTGATGTTGTGAGGACACACTCCACTAGGGAAACTGTTGCCTCTACTGCCTTCCCAAAAGAGGTACCCACCATAGACATCCTGGAAGCTGCTACATGGTCTTCAGTGCGTACCTTTACTAAACATTACTATCTATCAGCCTTTTCCAAGTCCAGAGCATGATTTGCTACCACCATCCTGCAGGGCATCTTCATCTCTCCTTAATCTGACATCTCCCCTTCTTCTCAGCTTTGAAAATCATCCCACAAGTCAGGATGCAACAGTGAAACATGAAGAACATACTACAGTTGTGTACACTAACTGTAAATGCAGATGCTTGAGTGTATTCACTGGTGCAGTATTCTTTCCCTCCCTTCTTCCCCTGTAGCCTACAGGGTAAGCTTGTACAAGCTTCTTGTCAGTCAGGGGAACCCTCTTCCTGTCCTTTCCTTTCTTAGATTCAGTGTTACAGACCCTTGACACCAGGGCCCATCTGCAAGTGGGTCTCCAACCTTCAGGGGCAAGAAAAAACTGAGATAATGATGCCATCTGACTCCCCTTATACCTGAGTGTACTGACGTCGGTTAGGGTGTCTGGCAGCTGTTGCAAGAAGGAGATTTTTCTCTGGTAGTCGGGCTGGCCAAGGGCTTCCATGGTGGGAAATCCCACAAGTCAGGACTGCAACAGTTATTGCACTTGAACATCTACATTTATGGTAAGCATACACCACTGTACTCTGTTCTCCTGCATTTTTGTACTGTTCCCCAATTATGGGACTCATACTTACAATTGTTGGATTTACAATAGGGAACTTGCATAATGTGAAGTTTCTGCTTTGCTTTACATGCTTTGTTGATGCAGCCATTTCTTGGGATGAATTACCTGACTTGTCTATTTGAAAGTGCACATCCTCATTTTAAGTCAATCTTCCTCTGAAAAGCATCTGGCTAATCTACTGGCTTACTGAGAAAGAATTGTGTTCTTAGACATATTTCTTAGAATGTCATAGTGACTGGTGTTGCCCTTGTTGGATGTGTTTTCCAGTGTGCTGTTTAGCTGTTGTCCTCATGATATTCCTTTCAGACTAGCAATGTTTATGGTCTTCCCTATGTTAATTCTGCATCATTAATGAAGTTGCACTCCTGTGAGATATTCCTTGAGAGACATAGAGCTATTTGAATTGAGAGCTGGTAAAAGGTAGGCCATTTGCAGGCAAGGTAATGGATAGAATACCAAACACTGAAGAAATCTTGCCTATGAAAGGGAGAAATATTTCTAAAGATCTGGAATCATTGCAATGGAGTGGAAGTAATGTAATGCTAGGCAGCAAGTAACTCCTGCTAGTTAGCAGATGAGCAGCCTGTGAAATCAATATTTTTGCAAGTATTCCTAACCAAGTAACAGCAGCGATATCAAGAATAACTGGCAATGAGCTCTTCACAGTGGCAGATAAAATAACAAGCTTCACATGGAGGTACACAGTAGCAAAGGGCAATTCATTCATTATAGAACAAAGATATATGTATAAAGCCAAGTTAGCACAACATCAGCACCAACTGTGAGTAAATGGCGCAGTCCAAGAAAATGTACACAGCCAGGCATAGCTATGCTGTGAATATTAACTGGACCAAAAGTCTCTGCTGAGCTACATATCCATGTAAGTGTCAGAAAATAACTGAAACAGAAGTGTCATCATTATAAATAACCTGTAACATGGCAGGGCATAAGTATGTGGAGCAATCACTACAACAGCAGCTACCAACAGAAAAGCAGGGTGATAGGAAACTGGAAATAACGTGGGTTAGCAATTAAAGGAACACACAAAAGGAAGGCTAGCAATGAATTCCTGAAGGGAAGGTTTCCAGATATAGCAGTCAGTCTATTTTTGGAGCATTTTTTTTTTTTGGAACATGGATAGGTTTGGAAAGTCAAAGAACAGTAGGAATTAGTACACAAAACCAGCTAATAAAGAATAAAGCTGACACATAGGATACACAAGCAAATAGGGAGCAGGCCTGACACACAGAGAAGGGTAATATACCATTACAGGATGTACAAAAATTGGGAGTGAATGAAAATGAAAAACAGGAATTGGGCACAACACACAGGTCCGGTAGAAATGCTCTGACTTTGCATATGTAGATCTCATCAATAATGGCTGAGACAAGTGAGGATACAAGTGGTCATGGCAACATTCCATCAGTCATCTGCCCACCCTCAAGCATGTTATTACTAAAACGATTAGGTAAAACATTCAATGAACAACCACTTCACAAAAAACATAACCATGTTCCACAGGTTTGTATTGACGGTAGTCACTGTGTGCAGTGCACATTTTGTACAGTCAAATGGGAAAAAAAGTTATGTGCAGCCATCTATACCCCTTAACCATACAAATGCAGGCATGCAGGGCATGTACAATGTGCAATGCACAACTGTCTAAGGCAACAGTAACAGATGATAACGAGCAGGCATACAAGTGGCCATCACCATTTATGCAGAGACATGCAAGACTAAGCTGTACTGTCATATGAAATATCATCAGTACAAAGTTATTCTAGCTAGATAAAGCAGAAATATAATGTAGGCATACAAGTGCTCAGTGATAAAGCATCATGAAAAAACAATGTGTATTGACATACATTCACTGCAAAGCTGTGCAAGCCAACAATACTGAAGATTAATTATAGGTATACCAGCAATTCCCACCTAAGTATACAAACAAATGCATGCAAAATGAATGTACAATGACACGTGACCCATTCAGTGCAAAGCTCTGTGAGCAAAAGTTAACTTTAGGCGTATAAGTGACCCCACCAAAAAATATGCAGAAAGAGAAATGAAAAACTATTGTATACTGACATATGTGCTACATGCATCACAGAGATCAGCCAACAAATAAGAGCCAACATATTAGGGAGCCACAGGGAGCAAGGGATACCATAGGTAGTAGGATCCCAATGATAGAATCCCCTGCATGCAAAGCCAGTTCACTGTGGCCTGGGGAGGAAATGATGAGCCAGCTGGTGTCACTACAGGGGTATCAGAACATCACTATAAGATGGACAAAGGTGTAAGGTTGGTATGTACATGGGGGTCAGAAGTTACATAACAAAACACCTTATCCAGAGTAGTCAAATGTCACACATGCCTCCAAATCCATGTGATCATTAATGGTGTGATGACTACAATCCTCAGACTAGGAGGCCACCATCTCTACAACAACCTCCTCTGCACCACACATCACTTGCTAAAGATCTGCACGATCTTGTCTGGGGCAACAGAGTCCCTCACAGCTACAATCTACTGCAGATTACTCCTGTGGTGAGACAACAGCACAATAGATAAAAGTACAGTTGTGTAAGAATTTACCATAACAGTAGTTCTACTTATAATTTATATAGTATTCCAATACTATTGGATTATTGCACCAAGGTAACCTGATGTCCAGCTGGGGGTACCAAACACAAAAAATTTTCATGTGGCCATATGTCTGATGTATGACCTAAGCCTGTGGGCATAAGGGTACATAAGCAGGTGTATGAGCATAAGATCCTCTCAGACTATCCCTAAGCCAGGAGACATGGAGACACCAATATAAAAGAATTCAAAAAAGATGAAGGTCAGCTAAGTGAACAAAAGCATGTACATGGTTCCCCCTTGGACCATGAGCATTCATAATGTAAACTTCATAGAAGAGGGAAGGTGGGTTGGAAGTAATACTGCAAAAGTGATCAGCAGAACATCTACTTTTCTGTTAAGATCTTGCACAACTGTACTATGTTTTTCCTTAGATCATTGCTACAGTACTTCAGTTGTTATGGGTGATTCCCAAAGCTTATCAATTAGAAAGGGGGGATGGGCCAGGAACACGGCAGCTGTCAATTAATCCAGATTGCACAAATCAAGAAAAATAAACTCTAGATCTAGAGAAAGCATCTACTCTGTAGTGTTTCATTAAAGTATGTACAGATGACCAGGAGTCGACCTCTAAAACAGCTCTGGAATCAGTTCCCTTGTAAAAGGCTCCTGAGGAGGAAACTAGCCTAATGGAATGGGCCGTAACTGGAGAGGAATAGGATTTGCCATGTTGGGAATAGCAAAAGAAAATGGATTTTAAAATCTATTTGGCAATTTTTTTGCTTGGCAACAGAATTACCCAGTTTGGTTTCATGGAAAGAAACAAACAGATTGTCTGTCTTCCTAATATTTTCTGTCTTGTACAAACAGAAACATTTGCACATCCAGGGAGTGCAGAAGTCTTTCACCCTTGTTCTGAGGGCTTGGGAAGAAAGAAGGCAGATTATTAGCCTGAGAGACAACTCACTTGACCATTTTAGTCTGAAAGTAAGGATTGACTCTCAGAATACCACACAGAAACACAAAGAAGCTTCTAGTGCCAAGAAACCAGTAACCCTTCCAAAAAATGCACCAATGCCACAAGCCACATGACCTAACTGTCAAGAATTCCACAAGGTAGTGAAATAAATAAAGAACTTTATTAAAGTTAGGCACATTCTGATGAAGTCTTGATTTTTTTGGATGAAAGTGCTTAACTTTAATAAAGTTCTTTATGTCACTGCCTTGTGGAATTCTTGAGAGCTAGGTCATGTGGCTTGTGGCACTGATGTGTTTCATTTTGGTCTTAAGTGATACCCTATTTTTATGGAAAATAAGGAAGGAGGAGAAGCCATTAAGGTTTGGAGCACTGAAAGCCTTTGGACAGAAGAAAGGGCCACCAGTAGAATGTTTTTTCAAGTACAAAAATTTAAAGATGCTGAAGCCACTGGTTTGAAAATGACTAGGTAAGTTTTTCCTAAGACAAAGTTAAAGTCCAAAGGAGGGGAACAGCCCTCCTAGATGAGATCAAATAAAGGCCACCCATGAGAAACTGCTCCACCTCAGTTCTAGAGAGCAGGGAGGATCAAGGGGCATATATACAGAAATGGCAGATAAGTATGCATTGATAGAAGAATAGGCAAGACTAGCTCTTAAGAGCTCACACACGTATGAAGGTATAGAGGAAATCACAGTGTGAAAGGGATTTTCTTTCTTTTTGTGACACCAGATCTTTTCTGTTTGGATTTATAAAATATTCTAGTAGTTCTGTTACCTCCTCAGAAAACTGGTGCCTGAAAGTGATTCATATTCTATCATTCACAATGTCAAGCTGAAGGATAGCAAATTGGGATGGAGCACAGAACCCCTTTTCTGTGTCAGCAAGTCTACTCTGCAGGGCAATTTGTGATGGTGACCCCTGGTCAGATTATGAAGAAGGGTGAATCAATGCTGCCTGGGCCAAAGAAGAGTCACCAGCAAGACTTTCAGTCTGTCCCTTCAGATCTATCCTAGGAAAAACCCATTTGTGGGCTGTGTCCAGGAAGACCTCTCTGTTTAACATCCATCTATGATGGTCTACCAGGGACCTGCTTACAAAATCCACCAGAACATTGTCCTGGGACAGTATGTAAACTGTTTATGGGAACAGATTTGCTTTTTATAACTTGTTGCCATGCCAGAAGAGCCAATCTGCATAGTTTGTAAGACTCCCCCCTTTTTGCTTATATACCACATGACTGTTTTGTTTTTGTATATTCTAAAGTGACCTGAATTCCATGGGTGTGAGAAAGCCTGTAGAGCCTAAATGAATGCCCTTATTTCTTTCACATTGATGTGTTCCTTCTTTTGTTTGGGTTACCATTGACCCTGAACTGTTAAGGAGCTTGTCCATGCACCTCAAGCTACCTGATATCTCTGTGTTCATTTCTTAACTGGGAGCAATTGATTTGAATTTTAGTCTTGGATGATTTACTATCATATTTTCAAATGTAACTCCATCAACTGCACTTTTGTCGAACATGGAAAATTGAAAACGGTAATGTCGAACTCCAAAAGCCAATCTAGGAACAGGTTTTAACATGGGTCAAGATAGGGGAGAGGTTTGTAGTTCGGCAATAGCAGTGAACACCTATCTCGACCATGTTAAAACCCATTCCTAGGTTGGCTTTTGGAGTTCGACATTACTGTTTTCGATTTTCCGTGTTTGACAAAAGTGCAGTCGACGGAGTTACATTCAAAAATATGATAGTAAACCATCTTGGATTCCATTGTAGCCAAGAGATCCAACAGTACAACTCTCTTTTCAGGAAAGGAAGTAATGGAATCTGAGTGTCCCAACAAGTGGAAATTTTGAGGCCAGAGAGACTTTGGGAACCAGTGGATTTTTCTCATGTGAAATTTGGAATAGGGAATCATGGGGATGGAAACTGCCTTTAACCAAATAGAATTTCCCTTGAAGAACAAGACTGAACAGGCAGGAGGGACTGAAAGTACGTAGGGATAATCTTCAGCTCCTCTTGTGGGAGAAAGGTTAGTATGCAATTTTTGTTCAGCCTGAATTCCAGAAAAATGAAATCCTGTGTATGGGTTAAGGCCGACTTTTTTATATTGATCATAAAGCCCAGCCTCTGCACCTGGGAAAAAGTGAAGCTCAGATGCTTTAAAAAGGTCTCCATGAGAGGCTGCCTGTAAAAGGTTATCGAGGTGTAGGTTCATAGGTAAGTACTAGTCTAATTGCCCTTGCAGGCCATTTTAAGCCAAGTCAATTTCCCTTTTTGTGCTTGAAATAACCTATCCATTTGGTTACATAATGGCCTTACCCATCCCTTGGTTGATAATATATATATATATATATATATATATATATATCACCCCTAATATGTTAGTAATAGTATGGGGATATTTGAATTCCCTGAGTCTTATAAAAGGAAGTAGCTGGAGCTAGGCACATTGTGAAACAAATAAAAACAAACTGGCTGGCAGCAAGAAAAAGGCAAAAGTATTTTTTTCCACAATTTATTAGCACTTTCGTCTGATAAATTACCAAATTACCAAACTTCTTCAGATGAACCTTCATACATTAAACAACCCTTGTATAATGATAATACATGACATCACATAATGCAGCAGCCAATAACAGCTCCAATACAAAATTTAAAAATGATGAGTGATAAAAAACAATTAATACTTTTTGGACCATGTATTTTACAAAATATACTTATATACATATATTTATATCCAAGTGCAAATGTTCTAAACTATCTGTCATATGTTCTTAGTTTAAGGAGGCTATTGATGGAAATCATTTCATTTAGCCCCGGGGGGTATCCAGCATTCAGATATATTTGCCACCAGGTCTCTTTATTTTCTAAAACTAATATCCAGGGTCCTCCAAGGGGGTCTTTAATAACCTGGTACACTACCAGGAATTTAAAGCTGTGAGTAGGAAATTTACTTATGTGCTTGAAAACCGCATTTGTGTCCTTGCTATGGGAGATATCAGAAATATGCTCATAAATCCTCTGGGATAGTTTACGTTCGGTTTTTCCAACATAAAATATTGGGCATTCTGAACAGCATGCAACATACACTACCCCTTGTGTATAACAGCTATATCTACCCCTGATTTGGATATTCTTATTGCCTATTTTTATACTTGACCCATTATCTGCATTGGTTGCATGTGCCACAAGGAAACATCTTACCCACCCTGGTGGCTACTGGCTGTCCCTCCAAAATATTTTTGAAATTGGGGCCCCTCCTATATATGATGTTAGGATTAATTCCTAACCTAATAGTCAAATCTGTTTCCATTTTGATAATGTTCCAATTTTTATTTAAAATGTCCCTATCTTGCCATTGTCATAGTATGTGGTAACAAAAGGGCAAAATGTTGCTACATTCCTATTCCCTGCAACATTACTAACATCATTATTTGCACGAACCATTTGGCCCTTCATAACTCCCCTCTTTACATGGGTGGGGTGGTAACTGGAATATTGCAAATATGGATTTGAAAATGTTGGTTTTCTATGAATGTTAGATTTCAGATTATCTACATTTTTGGATATCAATACATCTAGATATGCCACAATATCCAAACTTACAACATGAGTGAATTTCAAAAAATCAGTTGTCTGGTTAGTATATACAATGACATTGTTAATTTCTACCATTGGACCTTTCCATGTAATAACCAGGTCATCCAGGTACCTGACATACATACTAATGTAAGAATAGAAAGGACTTGAATACAGATATTTCCTTTCCCACCATGCCATGACAATATTTGCAAACAGGGGGCCACAGGCTGACCCCATGGCTACCCCTTCCATTTGTCTATAATAATGTCCTTCAAAGTGTATATAATTAAAGCTGAGGACCATATCTAATAACTGGTTGTAAACATTAATTTTGTCTTGATGTAACTTCATTACTTCATGAAAATATAAACAAAACCAGTCCTTGCCTTGCTCATGGGGGATACTACTAAACAAGTCTTTTACATCAATCGTTGTAAAAATACCATCAGAAAAGGGGTCTAATTTATTACAAATGGTGAGGAACTGCCAGGAATCACAACACAAATTTGGAATATTATTTACTACTGTTTTTAGTTGCTTATCTAGGAATCTAGCTATGTAACTGGTCTTAGATTTCCCAGAATCCGCAATAGGTCTTAAAGGTGGATCAGCGATATCCTTGGGTATCTTAGGGATCCCGAAAATTACCGGGATCCTAGGCCAATCAGTTGTCATATAGTTATATTCCTGTATAGTAATCTGTTCCTGTGTAAGCATATCCAGTAATTCCCAATCTATTCTCCTATACCCAAGATGTACTTCATTGATGGACACCTCTTCATAGGTTCCACTGTATAACATATTAAACATTTTTTGAGTGTAATCATCTTGTTGCATAATCACCATACCCCTCCCTTGTCTGGGCACATGAAGCTAAGGTCACTATATGATCTAAGATACTCCAGTGTACTTTTATCAATATCGGACATATTATCAACATAATCAAACTGTGAAGAATAATATCTAAAATCTAATTCACAGGCTTTTTCAAACACCTTTAATATAGGGTGCACATCAGGGTTAAAAATGCTTGGAATTCTAACACTTGTTCCAGTATTACATAAAATCTGACTTTCATTGTAAAATAACACATGTAAATTCAAATTTCTGACATACATTTTTAAATCCAAAATCAGCCTGAGAAGATACACAGATTTGCTAGGAATAAAAGTATATCCTTTGCTGAATAAATTAGCACACTCTTCACCAAGGGAAATTGTACTGTAATTATAAATTTTAAATGCATGAGCAGTATTTTCAATAATTTTACAGTCAAAGTCACTAATCACCTCTAATATTGATTGTTCCTATTCCCATTCCTCTGCTGATTGCGTTTCCAGCGATTGGTTTGTGGATATGGTCCCTGATTCTGTTGCCTGTGGTTCCATAACCTTTCCGATCTCTGCATCTCCAGTTGATCTAAAGGGACAGCTTCAGCATCGTGCATCACAGCATTGTAAAAACCCTAGAGACAGTAGATAATCCAAAGGGTAACACAGAGAAATGAAAGTGGAATGAACAATCCAAGAACCTGTAAGAAGGGTGAATGGAAATGTTAAGGTAAGCATCCTTCAGATCCAAGAAAATCTTGGGGTAGAAGGGTTTGAGGGAAAAGCATTTTGAAAAAGGGTACCTTCAGAAAGGTATTGAGGTGAGATTAGTCCAGAAGGGGTCACCACAGTCTCATCCTTTTCTGGGTACCAAAAAAAACCTGGATGGAGTAGTAGCATAGATTCTATGGTACCTTGGTTACAAAAAAAAAACATGTAAAATAGGAGGGAGAAGGTGCACCTGTAGGCAGAAAGTGGAGGTGGTAGAATACCTCTAAAGGCTGAAATTTCCTCCCAAGTCATTTTGTAGCTTTATTGAGTAATATAAAGAACTCACCTTCTGAAGTGATGAGCTGCCGAGCTGAAAGGGAGGAAGTTAACTATTTTAACAAGGAAGGGATGGGCGGGGGAGGGTCAGAAAGTAGCCAGGCTGATTTGCCTGGAAAGAGAGGATTCACAGACTGGGAGTCTCTAGTAGGTTTGTCATTTGTCATTTCCCTGTCCATTCTGAGTAGATTTTCTGCCTTTATGATGAAAGAAAGTGGGCTAAGTCAGGTAGTTTCTTTGATTCCTGGGAAATGAGATAAGAACAATTTGCTTGAAATCTTGCATTTTTTTTCTTTTTCCTGTAATGATTTCAGCATGTCTGCAGCAGCAGGGCCAAACAGTAGGTCCCTGTTAAGAGAAGAGTCTTAACAGCTTAGCTTTGATATCCTCAGAAAGGGACTGGGAATGAAGCCATACCATTCTTCTGATGACAGATCCAGTAGCACCCGCCCTGGAAGAAGCTTCCAGTGCATCATAGGTACAATTTATGGTATGTCTGGCCACTTGATTACCCTGACCCACCATAGAAATAGCTTCAGTTTAGTTTTAGAAACCTCAAGGTTAGTCAATGTCTTTTTCAATTCACTAAGAATAGAAACAAAGATTTTGTCATTTGGTTTACATAATTTAATGCCCTGAAAGACAGAAGGGCAGAAGTGTATACCTTCTTTTCTTATCTGTCCATGGCCCCTACTGTCTCTGTCTGAAAGTAAACCATTAGCAGCAGGTAACAGTTTGGAAGGCTTATCTGTGAAGAAAGAAACATAGAGGGGTCTGCCAAAGGATTTTTATACAGGAATTTTAGGTCCTCTGGCACTTTGTAAAACTTATCAGGCCTCTTAGGGGTCAGTAGCTGGGAGTCAGGCTATGAAGAAGTGACTGCAAAAGCATCAAGAAAAGCCTCCAAAACTGGAAGAACAAGTACTGGTGTAGGATATCCTACCCCCCAACAAATTGTAATATATCTTCTGTATATCAGAAACTTGCCTTGATTCCCATTCAAAATGCCATATTGGTATGATGTGAATGGAGAGATTATATATCAGTCAGCAAGCAAAGGACAGTAGTATTGCTGAAACTGAATTCATCCTCAAGTCTTGATGAGTACCTTCACAAGGTGAACCCTGTTTTTCTCAAAATCTCACCAAGATGACATTGATATATAGACTGTATTTTATATAGCATATATCATGGACAGAAGTAGGTCAAAAATTTAAAAAGATAGCTGGGTGCACAAGACTCAGGATAAAAAAACTGCCCAATCCAGGTAGGCACACTGGTACCAGGACTGGAAAAATGACAGAATAGAATCCTCAAAATACGGAAAAAGTCCTACAATGGGGCTAGGCCATGCCCGGGGGGTGCCTCCCCCATTGTAGAAGGAAGTAGCAGTCCATAAAAATCACAAAAACTGATAGGCCAAAGAAAAGCCATAAAGATGATAGAGTGGAATATTGAGGATAAGAAATTATGTATTGTTGCTGTTATGCAAAAAGCCCAGAATTTCGAAATACAAGATATGCAAAAAGACTGAGTGAAATTAGAGGAAAGAAAAATACTTCCATAAGAAAAACTATCAAAAGTCTCAAACATTTGTGTTCATTAATACAACAGATTTGTTAAAAAAACATTATATAGATCAAGAAACTTTGATCTGTTTGGAAAAAGAAGCATCTGAGGAAGTGTAAAAATATAAACAACAAAACCTAGAGATTTTTGAAAAGCATAAAAAAGAAATATGAACATGGGAAAGAAATAGAGATTTGATGTTGTGCAATATTTATGCAAAGTTGAAAGCCAAATTAATCAAAACTAAAATGGCAGCCCCAAAGATATTCAAAGATAAATACAGGCAAATCATCCAGATATGGAAAATTTCACAATAAAGAAAATATCACAAATAGGGACTGTAGAAAAGATTAGTAAAGTAAAAGTTAAAAAAATAGAAGCTGAAGTTATGGAATGCCTGCAAAGTGAAGGATTTGGTGTAGGAGGGCTAACATAGGTTACATCACAGCATGTGAGGAGAAACAGGAAACTCAGAAGACATCTGAAGAAATATGGACATGGGAAAGAAAAAGAGATTTAACATAGTGTAATATTTATGCAAAGCAGACAGCAAAATTAATTAATACAAAAAGAGCAGCACCAAAGATATCTGAAGAGAAATACCAGCAAATGAATCCAGGCATGGAAAACTTTACAATACAAAAAATAAGAAGACAAAGAGGAAAAGTAGAAAATAAGATTAGTGATGGAGAAGCTAAAGAAATAGAAACTGAGGTTATGGAGTACCTGC
Organism: Protopterus annectens; assembly: GCF_019279795.1. Classification (NCBI taxonomy): domain Eukaryota; kingdom Metazoa; phylum Chordata; order Ceratodontiformes; family Protopteridae; genus Protopterus; species Protopterus annectens. Next base: position 10,603,133 of record NC_056742.1, read on the forward strand.
GAAGTGAAGGATTCAGTGTAGAAAATCTAACTCAGAAAGCACCACATCAAGATAGAGCAATAGACATCCAAATTAAGGAGAAATCAGCAGAACAGGAAACAACCAGTCAGTTGCCATATGAAGATATTTTGGAGCCTTCCACAGGAAACCAGTATAAACGTTCACTTGAAGCTGGACAACAAGGGAAGGAAGAGGAAACTGTGGCAACTCTGGAGCAATTAATGTTGAGGTGTGATAGGCCAGTGAGTACCCATATGACAGAGCAAGGGATGACACAGGATGAAAGTGAATAGAATGTGCCACAGGAAGATGATACAGAACTTTCTACAGAATGCCCACAGAAATGGAAAACAAAAACTGTGCCCTCAGTTTAGAAGAAAATGAGCTAAAAAGGAGTTGTTTGATTTAATACAGCAAGATAGGCATATTAAGCTCAATGAAAGAAATAGACTGAAGTAGGTCAATAAAACCTATAAAGCCAGAAGTTTGATAAAACAAATGAACCCAGTAATTAGGACTATCCATAGCGATCCATGTGATATAACAGAAGTGAACAGGATATATTACTGTGCAGCTAAATTAATAACTGATAAAATTCTACCACAAGAACACAGAGTAGTAAGGAAAAGGAAGGGGAGAAATCGAATACCATCATGGAAATATTGACAAGAAGTGTCACTGTTAGAGGAGTATAGAAGAGGGAACAGACCAACAAAAATACTCAGAAAGATAGACATGATAAAAGCAATGTGCAATATTATAACAGATCAGTATCTATCATGCACTATCACAAATAATAAACTAAAAATAGCACAGGCAGAAACACTTAGAAGATACACAGATAAATATAAAGGAAAAGTACAAAACAAGCAATTTATCGATTACCCCAAAAAGTTTTATAGACAATTATGAAACAAGGTAAAAGGAATTGAAAGACCGCACAAAAAAGAAGAAATAGATACATTTTGGAGAAGTATTTATAAAGATCCTGTGGAACATAACAAAGATGCTAAATAGACAGAAGTAAAAGAAAGTATAAGAAGTTCAAAGGTACAGGATATGAAATGGGATGAAGTAACAGCCAGAGAGATTGAAACAAAGTTAAGAAAAGCCTCTAATTGGAAAACCCCAGGCCCATATGCAGTACCTAACTTCTTTGCATGAAGATTTAGCCATGTGTAAGAACTATTTACATGTGCATCCTGAACAGACACCAACTTGGCTAACAACAGGAAAAACAATGCTCCTACTTAATAGTGAACCTGCAAGCTACCCTAAAATTTATATACCAATAACGTGCCTTTCAACTACGTATAAACTATACACCAGAATTCATACTGACGAGTTTATAGTCATTTAGAAGAAAACTCAATCATGGCAATAGAACAGAAGGGCAATAAAAGAAAGTCATATGAAACAAAGGATCATCTGTTGTTAAATAAAGCCATAATGGGAGAACTGTAAATAGGGGAAGAATCTAAGTATGGCATGGATTGACTACAAAAAAGCATTTGATAGTATTCTACATTCATGAGTAAAAAGAGTTCTTAAAAATGTATAAGATACACCCTACACTGATCAACTACATTACAGTGACCATGAAACAGTGGCAGACCACTTTGCAATTTGGCCATGATAAAGGACAATTTATTATTCCAGAGATAAAAATCCAAAGGGGATATTCCAGGGTGACTCCCTGTCACCTTTGCTATTCTGTCTTGCCCTTAACCCATTAAACTGTCATCTTGACAGATTAAGCCATGGCTATAATGTGGCTCCTAGAAAACAACATAGTGTAAAGACCTCATCTTCTCTTTGTCAATGATTTAAAATTGTAATGCTCATCAGATGAGGAACTGAAAGCACAACTGAAAGTAATCAAAACTTATTCAGATGATATAAAAAATGTCATTTCATCTTGATAAGGCTGCAAAAGCAACCTTTAAAGCTGGAAAACTGCAGCACCAAGAAAACACCAGTTTAGGACAAGAATGTGATATAAAAGAACTTGAGCAAGAGGGAGTGTATACATATTTGGGAATTGATGAAGGATCAACAATAAAACTTGCACAAATGTGAATAAAACTTAGTAACTAATATTTTAGAAGACTTAAATTAATCCTGAAAACAGCGTTGACATCTAGGAACAAAATTCAAACTATAAACCAGTTTGCTCTTCCTGTCCTAACTTACATTTTTGGAGTGATTGATTGGCCCCAAAACATGTTGGATAGATTAGATAGGAAAACAAGAAGGATGCTTCATGCTCACTAAATGATTTATAAAAATCAGTGCATACCAAAATTATATATTCCCCATTCTGAAGGAGGTATGGGGCTCCTTGAAATTGATTACATGTATAGATCTGCAATTGTGGGAATGCACACATCTGTTGACCTCACAGGACCCAAACATAATGAAAGTTTGGAAATATGAGGAGAATAAATCTAAGATGACTTCCCTTCTTAGGCTAGCAGAAGCATATTAACATCAAGCAGTAAAGGAAATCAAACCAAAAGTAAATAAAAATCAGGTGGCAACTGAATGTGCCAAAAAACAAAATAAGGAATATAAGGTGAAGGATCAGTTGAGAAGCAAGAAATGTGGAAAATGCATAAATATAGTTGCAAGTATAGAAAACTTCTGAAAGAACCTCATGTTGATCAGGATTGAATGCAGGAATGGTTAAGGAGTGGCAAATTTAAACCAAAAGATGAAACATTAATATTGGTGGCCCAAGATAGTGGATTACGCACACGTTGATTTACAAACTCCACTGAACATGTAGGTTTTGTAAAACAGAACATGAAACAGTCTCACACCTTGTTGCTGGTTGTGACATACTAATGGCAGAAGGACCGTATACTGAAAGGCATAACAATGTGGCAAGACTTGCACTGGGGATTGTGTAAACATTATGGTACTGAAGTAGCTGAAAAACACTGGAAACATGAGCCACACAGCATCATAGAAAATTATGGTCTACATCACATGGGATCACCCATTATCAACAGTTCAAAAGATAGATGCGAGATAACTAGTTATAGTGGTCCATGAAAAGAAGACAAAAGTAGCATTGATCATTGCAATTACTACACCCAGTGACTATAGTGTCTTGTGTACAGAGAGACACAAAGTGATAAAATATCAGGATTTGTAGGCAGAAACAAGAGCAATTTGGAAGAAAGATACCCAGATAGTTCCAATAGTAATTAGAGCAATGGGTCAGTGTGTGTGTGTGTGTGTGTGTGTGTATATATATATATATATATATATATATATATATATATATATATACTTACTCATCTATACCTATACATAGCTGTGTATATATATACAACAACCTATCCACTACCAAAAATCTAAAATAATGGTTATTACCTTCACTAGCTACATGCTTGGCAAGAGCATTGCATGAACTACCTTTATATATATGATATAAATGTTCTCTAATTCTAAACCTTAAAGACCTATTGGTTTTGCCAATGTAAAAACATCCACAAGAAACACAGTAAGCAAGGTAGACCAAAGACCAAATCAGTAGTGCAACAGTCAGCCCTCACTCTAAAAGAGTATAAGGCGCCTGTATCAGCATGCTTAAAACAATTTGTACTATCAAACAACAATAATTGCAGCTACCACAAGGAAACGTGCCAAGATCACCTGCACCCAAACCGAATGGTAGTTATACTTAAAGGGATAGTATAACAATCTCTTTAATGAGGGTCTATTCTTATAAAGGAATCAAGGTTTGGTACCAATGAACCTCCTAAGATTATCATTAGTTAACAAAACAGACCAATGTTTCCTACTCACATCTGTAATCATTTTTGTGTTACTACTGTAAAACATCAGAACCATTACCTCACTCCTCCTAATAGCAGATGGCTGTAGCCACCTGTATGAAAGAAGAAAAATAGGGTTTAGATCTAGTTTGTCTCAAAGATGTACCAGAAGTTAAACCTTCCTCTAAGTCACTGGAACAATATCCCCTGCAAAGTAAATCCTATTTCAGCCTCCCCAAGTCCTGGCAAATTAGTCATCACTAACATACAATGAGGAGATTCGCATGCTCTGACCCTTAACGACATTATGAAAAATGTGTTTAGGATGCATGCTAGTCCTTTGTAACAGGGAGCATTTATAGAATTATTTCCTATATATATTATTAGTGAAAGACAAATAAGGTCCTCTACAGATCTTAACATCCAAAAATTCAATACTATAATCAGAATATTTTGGTGACTATCTTATCATATTTTTTATACACATACAATAGAAAACATGACAATACTGAATATGTAGTTACAATAACCACTAAAGTTTCAATCACAGGAGATATAAAAAGTAAAACAGTTGGATACATTTTCACAGATGCAGAAAATGATATTTAACTGATCTCATTATATTTTCCTGACTGACTAAAGAATTACTGTCCCTAGTTAAGTTACTTACTAACCACATCAAGGCAAAATGATGAGTGCTGAGTTGCTTACCTTAGCAAGGCAAGATGAGGTGTGAGGTTCTGTGAAATATCTGTGAAAGAAATTTCATGTCAACTTCTGGAAAACAAAGTGCTGCTGCCAGAGTTCCATTATATCTCTCACCAATATATAAAGAATCATTTCATTGCTGGTTATAGAATGACATCATATCTGGTTACCTGACTCTGGTACAATACACACTCAGAGCTTTGATAAGATCTGTTGCAGCATCTGAAAGCTATAAAACAATTTCAAAAAACTTCCACCCTTCCAGTGTAGCAATTGGATCACCCCTAAGGACAATACAGTAAGATTCCTTGTCTTGGTTTTCCCAGATGTTTTTGTCTCTGGCTGCAATCAGACCTGAAAGATAAAATCTTTATGGCCTAAACCAACCCATTTAATTTTCAATCTATTTTCAACATTAGCTGGACTGAGATTAACCTCTTCCCTTCCAGAATTCTCTGTTAAAACATATACATTTAATCAGTTCTAATAATACTCTCTGACATACATGTATGTCTCTTTTCTGTCCAGCAGGACCCACTGTTGATGAATTTTTAACAAAAGCATCTGTACAAATCAGTGTGATAGTCAAACGACATAAAATTATTTACATAACTCCAGCTAACTATGCTGGCATATGTTACACAGGCACTGCCCTACCCTCCCTTGCACAGATGGCACTACCTCATATCATCACATCTCTCCCCCCTTTGAAGACTCAAGCTAGTTTTTCAAGTGACCCTGGAAACATGTTGCTTGAAAGAAATGGGCCTGTCTGGGAACACATTAACCTATACCCTGTCTTGAGAGCCCATATGCATTGAAATTGCTGACCCCACTATGGTGCTGCACTGTCATGTCATATGCTTGCAATCCCAGGTTGCACCTTAATAACTTGGCATTTTTCTGGTTGGCATGATGTAGTAGTGTTAAAGGATTGTGGTCTGTAACCACAGTGAATTTCCTTCCATACAGATAGGGCTGAAGTTTCTGCAGTGCCCATACTATGGCTTGACATTCTTTTTCTACAGTGGCATAACATTCCTACCTGGGTTGGAGTCTATAGCTGAGATATACAACAGGGTTGCTCTTCTATCTCTAAGGAAACCTGGCTGAGTACAACCCCCACCCTATGGTTTGAAGCATCTACCTACAGAACAAATTCTTTGCTGTAAAAAGCCCCTTTACACTTTTGGAATGCCTGCTCACAGGCTGGGGTCCACACTGCCTTACCTGGCCTGTTTTTCCTTGTCAGGTCTGTGAGGGGAACAGTTATTGTACTATAATTGAGAATGAACTTTCTATAGTACCCTGCTGTCCCCAAGAATGTTCTCACTTGCTTTTTAGTAACAGAGGCAGGCCATGCCTGAATGGCTTCCACTTTGGCAGATTCTGGCCTGATCTTACCACTTATCACTTTATCTCCAAGGTAGGAGACCTCTGACATACTCACCTGAAAACTACTGGGCTTAGTGGTTAACCCTGCCCTTTGCAGGCTTCCCAGGACCTCCCTATCTTGGTAAGGCTTCATCATGTTAACATGGTACAGTTTTTGGCCCTGCTAATTGGCTAGCAGGTTTGCCATGTAATTAACATCACTGACTTTCCATACCACTTCAAAGGGTCCTTTCCAAGCTGCCTGCAGCTTATTGTGTCTGACAGGAATGAGCACCATAACCTGCTGTCCCACAGCATACTCTCGGTCATGAGCATGCCTGCCGTACCAGACCTTTTTCTGCTGCTGGACTCCATCCAGGTTCTTCTGGACCAAGCCCATGAGCACCCTAGGCCTCCTCTGAGATTTAGGACATATGTCTCATCAGACTCCTTCTGGGATTCACACTCACCCTCCCACTCATCACAAATCAAATCTAAAGCCCCCTCAACCTATGCCCATACAGCAACTCAAAGGGTGAAGAAACTGTGGATTCCTAGGGTACCTTTCTGTATGCAAACAGCAGATGGGGCAAATATTTCTCCCACTCTCTCTTAAACTGGTCTGCAAATGCCTGTAGCATGTCTTTAGTGCAGAGTTTAACCTCTCCAAAAGACCATTAGTCTGGGGGTGGCAGGGGTGGTCTTTCAGTGCCTCACTCCACAGTGCTTCCACAGACAAGCCAACAGGTCTGACATGAAATTGGCACCTCTGTCAGTTGTATTTCTCTCGGGAAAGCTAGCCTGCTGAAAATCTCTAGCAAAGCATTTGCCACTGGGGAGAAGGATGCCTATGGAACCAAGAAGACATGCTTCTGGACCGTCAGCTCCCTCTGACCTGAAGGCAGTCCACATGAGGCAGATGTTGGGCCGAGCTATCTAATGTTGAGGGCTCAAGGGGCAAAGATGTCTCCAAAAGCTTTGGAGTTGACTCTAACACCACAAATCTGAGAACAACACTTTGGCTCCAAGTGTCGTCTAGCTCTGACTCGCTCACAGCCGGTTCACTCAGAGACGGTATTGGAGCCAAAGATATGACAGTCTACAGATCTGATACAGACAGTTACAGAAAACTTGGATTCAAGGGCTCTGAAGCCAATGAATAGATTGGAGAAGGAGCCAAGATGGGTGGAGGAATACTGGTAAAGGCCTCCGGACCCAAAGGGGTAGGAGCCAGGAGAACTCCCATCTCAATCCATGCCAAGAGAAACTTCCTCACCATTCTATCCACATCTGCTTCTGTAAGACTTCTGGAAGAACGGGAGGAAGAGGCCACTGAAGGGGACCTAGAGTGATGGCATCTCTAAAAATGGGGATGGTAGCCATGAGGGAACAGGGTCCATAGAAGGTGCATACTTGGTCTGGGGGAGCTGTTTCAGCTCTGAATGAACCAGAAACCAGATCCAATGAGGCAGACCTTGTATCTGAAACAATGGGATCCAAGGATTTAGTCTTTGGATCTGATCATTTTGAGATTTTCTGGTCTGGCTCTGTGGTCAGATCAGGTGAGGAAATGGAGGATCCAGATAATTCCAGTTGGCGCTCTCAAGATTCTTTGTCTGCCTTGGAGGATTGAGCTCCAGCCAGTGATTCCAAAAAGGATGTCAGACGATGCCCTTTCAAAATCAATTTGTTCTTAAAATCAGTCAACACCCTGGGGTTAAAGGCTTTGCAGATGTCACAGGATACCTTTAAGTGCACAGGGCCCAAACAATACACACAGAAGTTGTGGCTATCAGACAGAAGGATCTTAAAGGTTCATAGATTAGTACTAGGCTAACTGTCTCTTTGGGCCATTTTTAAGCCTAGCCAATTACCCCATGTGAGAATCAAACCTTGCACCTTTGTTAACAATTATGGCAACCTTCCACCTAAAAGTATGGCCCATTCCTATGCCGGGAGCTGAACTCTGGCCTTCTGGGTGAAAACCACGTCAGCGGCCATGTCCATATGCAAAGGTGGTAAATGATATCGGGGGTATGGAGGGGGACTAGAGGATTATGGGTAAGGGAGGAGCTCGAGAGTTTGCAGTAGCCACAAGCTATAAAAAGTGGCAAAGTCAGATTTGAGGATTGGGTCTGGACCCACATGTTGAGGAACGAATGAAAACTAACAACATCAAAGTCATTGATTAAGTCTTTGGAATAAAGAAAGATAAAAGCGATAAAGTTGGTGGTTGTGACCCTTTTCGTGTGTGTATCTTGGTTGTTGTGTTTATCGCACAGCTCATTCCACCTTGGTTTTTATTTAGATGTACTGAAATGCACTGGCTTTAGTCATACCTGAAAATGGCTTCAGGACCAGTTCACCTACCTGCTTAAAACATATACATGCATGAGTGTTTATTTTTTCACATTTGCTAATTGTGAACATTTCAAGTGATTTCATCAACAGGTAATACACCGCAACCATTACATTTAGTAAATGAATTGTCTAATGTGATTGCTGTAATTTTTCAGCAGTTCATTAAGTGAGGTATACAACTTGATTACTGTTACTCAACTCATACTTTGTTTTAACTGATTTAATTTAAAAGCATTACTATATTTATGCCAAAACAGCATAATTTTTGTAGGTTAATATTTATACAAATACTGAAATTTTATTCTAGACCAATAAGACTGCTTTGATTAAAAATGATCATTTTTGCAACTTTCTTTCTTTGCGTGTGTATACACACAAATATGTATAGAGAGAGACAAAGCCAGGGAGTGTGCTGTACTTTAATGTTGTAAAGCAGTGCAAAGAACATGAGTGCCAGTGAAGTTTGCATTTGAAACTGCATGAATTAAACGGTGCTTGCTGTACTTTACAGAGTTAAAACAGATTTCTCCCTTCAGTGAAGATGGCACAGATTCATATTTTTAATGAAACAGATAAATCTCATGCATCTTCTTATTTACTCATTCCTCGGGATTCAGAAAGCTCTGCACGGCGTGCAGAAATAGTGCAGGAGCTGCTGGAGGCAATATGGCTGCCGAGAGATCCAGGAACAAGCTCCCGGGACGTGCACGAGCGCTCCTGCACGGACACAGCTCCTGTATGCAAATTACCCCAATTGCAGGTAAAAACCATACAAATGAGGTGACTTTCCAATCCAGGAAGCTGGCAGCCGTACATGCAGGAATAGTGTAACCTGAAGAAATGTACTCAGTTAGTAACGGAGTACATTTCTGCAAACTACAAAACGGAGCCATAACAGCTCCAAATAAAGGGTGTATATATTGTGTAAATCATGCCAATGGCCACTGGCATGGAAAACAGTTGCAAAAAAAGAAAAATAACTTTTATCGTTTTTGGTCGATTTCGGACGTTTAAGCTTAGGGCAGCGGCGTGCATATGGGATCGGCCGGAAAGTAAAAAAAAGACCCTGAAAAAAGCTTTTCCTGCAAAATCAAAATTTTGCCATTATAGTCAATGGCAGGCAGAAGACAACAAGGCCAGTGAATAGTGGTTGCTAAGGGGGAAGGCTCAGTGTGGGACTTGTAACTAGGCATTAGCAGGCAATCCTATGCAAATGAGGGGAATGATACTGAATCACAGATTTTCCCTCATGGCTAGCCTGCACCCAACTGTGTAGGTGTAGGAAGACCACGGTGCAAGCCTATGAGCTAGCTGACATCATAGAGGGGTGTGTCAGGCATTCTGTAAGCTTAATGGAGTCCTGTGGCTCGGGTTTGCCCTAAGCTTAGCAGAGCTAAGGAAGGGTGTGTGTCTGATGCTGCCAAGCACACTTTACACTGCCTAAATGGGTGTGCATGCTGCACACCAGATTTTAAACCAAACTAAAACATAAACCAGGAAATAGCAGCTCCATGCACATTTGAGCACTGTGTTTGCATGATGTGCTTCTGGGCTTAAACAAGAAGGCAATGGGAAGGGAAAACAGCAGTAGGAAGGTAATCAAGGAGAACTAGCATAGCTGGCAGGTGAAATGTATCAGAATCAGCCAGTTACACAGGCAGCAGCCCAGCCCAGCCCAGTACATTAGTATAAACTATGTAAACACCTTTCACTCTGTTTTTTCCCCACAAACTCTACACCACCGGTATACACAAATGGAGAAACTTTACCTAACAAAAGCAACAAAATTATAGGGGCTGCATTTGTTCTCATAACTCAACATGTGGAAGAGGCTGAGGGTGCTGAGGATGAGAATGCTGACAACCAACCCACAGTGAGGAGAAGGAGAAGAGTGTACAGAGCCAGGGTAACCTAGCAGGGGCTACATGAGCTGGAGATAGTGGAGTTCTCTAGGGTGGATAGAGACCTCCTATAGAAAACTGTTGAGCTGTGCCGGCCACTCTCTCTCACACACACACAGCCAACAGAGGGGAACCCATCCCAGTGGATACCAAGGTATGTGTAAGCCTAAGAATACCAGCCACAGGTACCTTCCAAAGGCCGACTGGGGATATCATGGGGATCTCACAGGCATCAGCATCCAGGATAATCCACCAGTTCCTGGATGCCATGTCAGCACATGCTGGTGACCACATATATTTCCTCAACCCCCGTGAGGTGTTGACCATCAACATGCATCTCTTCCACCAAATAGCAGGATACCCTGAAATAGTGGGTGCTATAGACTGCATGCACATACACATCAAAGCACCACCCGGCGAGCAGGGTAGGGTCTACATAAACTGCAAGGGCTCCCCCTCCATCAACTGCCAGGTCATGTGTGATGCCCAGGAGATTATAATGAATGTGTGTGTTGGCTGCCCTGGATGCTATCACAACTTCCACATTTGGCATATGATGCAGCTGTACCAGAGATTTGCCAAAGGGGACATCCCATATGACCACCTAGTGGGGGGTGCTGGTTATGCACTGGAGACGTGGCTGATGACACCCATCAGAAATGCACACACACCCGAACAAGAACTCCATAATGAGGCACACGCACAGACCAGAATCATAATAGAAGAGTGTGTTTGGGATGCTCAATTCATGGTTCCGGTGCCTGGACATATCTGGTGGAACCTTGCAGTACTCACCAGCTACATATACCCAAATTATCAGCGTATGTGCCATGCTGCACAATATGATCCTGCGGAAACAGCTGCAGCAGGAACAGCATGGGGCAGGGCCACACAGCCCCCCACCATTGCCAAGACCTGCACAGGCACAGAGTGATTCAGAGGAGAAACAACCTGAGCCTGCCCCACTAGGCAGAAGGAGGCATACCCAGTATGCCCTGGCCTTGGCAAAGAGTGTGCACATAGCACATACACTGACATAGTAGGAACCCAGGGAATGATACCGCTCTCTGACTCACACATACAGTAAAAGGGATGCCAAACATGACATTACCTGTGCTTAACCATGTATAGGGAGTGTACTATGTGCATCAAAAATAGTCAGCCCTCCAGCACCATCCTCAATACTGGCACAGCCACAAGGTAAGTCACTCTCCCTATCAATTGCTGAATGGAGTAGTATGTATTGTTACTTGTATCTATGGTATGGATATGATCATGCAAGGGAATTGCATGGCTGAATGGGATGCCAGCAGATAGTAGACACCTATATTGGAAGCATGGAGTCTGTAACAAATACTGGTGCCACCACAGTAGCCAGTACTAGACAAGGTGACAAAACCCACTGCAGGAAATGTGGTGGGGCAAATGTGTGTCCATAGGACACACATATGCCAGTCAGTGAGGCTCACATACCCGGCAACAGTCTCAGCCAGCAGGACAGGTGTAGAACAACACAAAGAAAGGCTGTGCTAAGGCCTCTGATTGATGGCTATGGAGAACAGCCCTCCTCCAGACCTACACAGACAGACTACAACAGGGTTAGGCAGTGGGATGTTAGTTCTGAAGGGTAAGAAGTCTGAAACTGAAATGTAGGTCAATAAAACCTAAGAACTGTAGTATACTGATATGCCTCTAGTCTGCATGATAGTTCAGAATACAGAATGAAATGGAGTACCTGAAATACCTATTACAGACATAGCAAATGTGTACAGTTGTCTGGTGTGCCCCCCCCCCACACACAATCCTATGCAGAAATGTAGTAACATATGTGTAGGTGTAATAACAGTGGACCACAGACTACCTGAGCTGGCCAAAATAACAGGATAGATTGTAGCACGTGTACAACATGCAGGGTTGTGTGTGTTATGTTGATGTGTGTTGTATATTGTATGAGAGTGGTCAGCATGTAGGCATGGTGGGTTTTGTCCAGGTGGCCATTGGCCAGTACTGCCAATGACAGGGCCAAGGTCTCACAACTGCAGTGCCAAACACACTGCATCCCACCAAGACACATTCCAGCTCTAAGCCATAGTAATTGTTTGGATGTAATATCTGTCACCATCTGAAAGATGGACATGGCATGAATGTGGGCCCAGACATACAAACAGTGCACAGGTGGAAGTACCCTAGCCAGACAGTGTATAAAATGTTACTGTCAAATGGACACACCTTTGGAATTGTACATACAGGGTTTTTAGCAGCACATTAGTTGGGTTTGTAGTATGGAATACCAATGTTATCTGGCCAAATACTGGCAGACCACAAAGGTCACAGGTATGAGCTACTGAGAAACTGCTGATGTCCCTGCACAAGCCAGCATAAGTGGAATGCCCCACGTATATCTGTGAGTCAGCTGCAAGTAGCTTCCATAGCACACATGCACCCAGTTCACCCCACCATCAGCCACAGGCACCTCACAGGTCTTATCCCTGCTGTTTGGAATGAGTACAATATGACCCCCACCTCTGGATGGAAATAGCCACAGAATGCAGCATGCTGAAGAGGTGTCCCATGCAGGTGTGTCCCTAGCTGTAAGCAGCACCCTGCCAGCGTCCACACTACTAGATCAATAATGACAGAAACTATTGACAATAACACCTTGCACACCTACCCTGTCACCCCAGGGGAATATAGTGGCTTGCAGCCTTGGGCTATAGGAATCACACAATGCAACAGCCTGCTACAGATGGCCTACATCACTACCAAATACCCTACAATCCTCTGTCAAAGACCTGTGTCTCACCTGTACTGCCAATGTATAATATCTCATGGACTCCCAAATAACAACATAACACAGTCCACAGAACCCAAATTGAAGGCCATGTCGACAAATCCCAGTAACACGTCCACTATGTCCTATTGCATGTACTGTGGACCAACCCCAAAATACTGCTGGGATGAAGTGATAACTATAGGGAATTTAGATGTTTGCATAATGTTTGGAAGAGGATAGAATAACAGAGGGGGAGTAGGAGCATGGACACCATGGAGTGTGCGAAATCTGAAACTCAGCCATGTGCAGATACTATCCTTGCCTGCAAACACAGGAATGGGTGGGTACATACCTGCTTGTAAACCACAATGTGAAGGGGTAATAACCAGAAATATGAGCCCTGCCTCAGGGTAACCTGTGTGAATCTGTACAGCTGTGAGGTATGGCCAAAGCAGGATATGGCCATACTGTCATGTCATTGTACAAGCATAGGATCCTCAGCCACCACTGTACCAAGTTGCTGAACCATTTACACCATCCCATCAGCAAGTGTCTGCAGCTTAACCTCCAGAAAGGCATGATTGTGCAAGAATATGTTGGCTGCAGACCACAATACTGGACACAGCTTCATTCACCCTGTGTTCCCCAGGAAATTACTGCAAGCAAATATGTATACCTGACAGTAACTGATGACATAAAACATCACAGTGAAAACTGTACATATGTCGGAATATCTCTGCTAATACCAAAACCATGTAGCAGAAGCAGTACAGGCACAATTACCTACAGTAACCCACTATCCTTTGCCCATTTTGACCCCGTATTGTCAACTGATCTACAGATAACCCACAGAAACAGGTTGCTAGCTGTAGGTGTAGAACACAAAAGCCTGCACTGGAGTACAACCTACCTGGAATGGATTCACACATTTAGTACAGAAGGTCATACTGGGCATGATCCCACAATTACAGAAATGAAGCCCATGTCTGGCAACAACAGTGGACTATACATATCTGACAGTCACAGATGTTTGTACACACACTCCACACTGCATAGCAGTTATGCTTTGCACACACATCGGATAGGAATACACACATATATCCAAGGACAACACACTATAATAGGCCAAACTTATACATATATAGATGTGTGGAAGAGAGCGACAGACAGTGACAAAGAGCCCTCCCATCACGAGGCCTGTCCCAGCCAGCACACATCCAATTGGCTAAAACCACATGATGTGCAAATGTCAATCACTGTAGACATTTGCCTCTGGTACCTAGTGTCTGTGGTGCTTGTGATAACTGTGTAACATGACTATACCTGCCATACTTCCCCATATTCCCATTCCCTACTTCACAGACAAGGGCAATGTGGTCCCAATAAGGGGTTGACATGTGACATACCCGTCCATGTTGCACACACTGACAGCTGTATATATCTGTGTGTATTGCTATGTGTGCTGTTCCCTCAAACATAGCATGCAGCACTGTCGTAGTAATATAGGGGACATGTATTTACATACATATATGTGTGTGTGTGTTTGTATATATGTAGACGTGCATATAGGTATATATATCTGTATATGTGTAGATATATATGCTGTATATATGTGTTTATATATATGGCTACATATGGCTATCTTTATATCTGTGGACATACATATATATATATATATATATATATATATATATATATATATATACACACACACACACACACACATATACATACCTATATATGGGGTACATTCAGACATCAGGTCCACAGTCTCACAACACCTTCCTGCACAGCTGCACTGTTCTGCCTTGCTACAACACAGACAGGTGCCACATATGGACACAGCCAAACATTAGGGGGTATATGCAGGGCCAGATTGCAGGTAACTCTATTACACACCTATGGCATTCCAGCATGCTACAATACAGGGTAACTTGAGTATCCTGCAAGTGGTGGGCCGTGGAACCCATGTGTCCATCATTATGGCATTACTTCCTCCACCAGCTATTGGCCCCAGTAATATACATGCTTCCCATTACACAACACACACTATGATGGCTTACATCTTATCAGTCAGTGCTGCTCTGCACAGTTGATGGGTATGACCCACTACCCACAAGGAGAGACTCTATTGTCCTTAGCAGTTGTTCAGCTGAACATCATTACAACAATAACACCTGATGGCACATATAAATCATTCTGCATCATCTATCCCATTATTATGGACCAAGTACTACAGTCAGTTATATGCATATATACTTCACATACCTGTTGTGGGAATGATGCCTCTTCTGGATAGTTTGCTGGATGAAATTTTTTTTATCTTTGTTGTGTTTTTTTTACCTTTCACTCACTCTTTCTCTGTCTCTATCTTGGTCTCTCTCCAGTAAATGGATTGAGCTGCTTTGAATAGATTGCAGCATGGATATTGTAGGCGATGCACATGATCAGGTGATGGCCTCTGCACCAGTCAGTGTCCTCCACTTGTTACCTGCATGCAGCATGCTGTGTAGTACTTCCAATTGCCACTGTCATGGCAACCCACTAGTATAAATCCCTACATCATGTGGGTGTGGTCCATTTACCTTTCCTGTATGGTGAACATCCTTCCTGTGTGTGGGTAGCAGTGTTACAGATAGCAGGTAGCAATACCTCATATAAGAGAACTTGCACACTCAGGCCAGCTACATATTTGTATGAGGTTCCAGAATTACAGACAGAGTGTGAGTAGTGTTGTTGTATGCATTGTATAGCCCCAGTGTTACAGGGTCTGTGTGTACATACTAGTTTAACATGGAATGCAGTCTGTCTGCATAGCTCTTAATGGTAGGCCTATCCACTTGATGACCAGAGGTGTTCCTGTTATGTTTTGTCTGTCCACAACACAAGTCTTGTTTAGATATATCACTGGCAGTGTGTGTGTTGAGTGCTATCAGTACATGGCTACATCTATTTGTGTTTCTAACTTCATATTCCTGACTAAAGGTATGTTGCAGACTATCCTGTAACACCAGTGACTTGCTTAGTGTGTGACAACACTATTTCACATATGGGCCTGTGTTCCAGCCTCTATTCTTCACCTACATATCAGGCTTTGTCCATATGACATGCTGTCAGGTGTTGTTATGTAGTGGGCTGTGAGTATGTCATGCTGCCATTCTTGCCATAATTCCACTGCTGTTGTGGCCCCCACACATATTGTGGGGTTTGGTCCATATATGTGTGGGCTTCATCTACACAATACATGTGTGCCTTTATGCACTCCAGAGGCCAGTATATAGCAGTGGTATATGGCCCTGTATGTCAGTCTGTGGGGGTGCACCATAACTAACCTAGGCTGTTACAACATGTGGGGGTATCAGGGGTAAGCTGCCTTAAGGTATCTGGATGTACAATAGCATACAAATCACCTTGGGTAAATGCAGGCCTACTGCTTCCTGCCGTACAGACTGTTCTGTTTGTCAGTGTGATTGTGATGGTTCAGTTATGCCTTGTTATGTAACAGATACATCCCATTGTATCAGCTGAGGTCTTTACCCCTCAGAGATTGTGTACAGAGTGTAGATAGAGGCTGCTGGACTATACATCTGCATTACGTACTGTTGATTGATTGTTATCCTGTGGTCCAGTCTGTCTTTACTGTTGTACTACCTGAAGGCCTTGGCCTGGACAGCAACATATGTAAACCTTTCCAGAATACTATATTAATTTATCTGTTTGACAGTTACATTAGTCTGTTTATATGTATGTCAGAATCTGAACAGCTATATGACATGTGTAACAACTGTAACAGTACACAAATAAAGCTTCCCCATCTATGCAAACCTATGTGTGGTGTTATATCCTTTGACCTCTCTATGGGTATATGTTGCAGGCAACAATTGTCATTTGTATGGGTGGCTCATACAGTGTCCATTTGGTAAGGTGGCAACTGTAGGCATAGTGGCTGTTCCGTATTGTGTGCACCCTCTACATGTGTATCTTCCTATTCATATCTCTCTGTGTGTATGTATAGTTACATATATATCTATATATATGTGTATATATATATATATATATATATATATATATATATATATATATATGTGTGTGTGTGTGTGTGTGTGTGTGTGTATCTGCATATATGTTTTTGTATATATATATATATATATATATCTACATCTTAGGAATGTTGATTGCTTCCACATTGTATATTCCCTATGGTAGCCAGACTGTATTGCATGATATGTTACTGATACCAGCCTGACATCATACAGGTTGGGTGGAGTACTGTTAACATCTTGTGCCCATGTTGTGTCAGGTCCTGGTTATGGGATTTGCAATAGTTGGTATTGTATTGCAGGGCAGCCATGTTTGGCTGTGGGGGTATCTATACGTACAAGACATATTTTCCTTGGGCCGCCTCACCCCCATTAATGGTGCATGTGGACATATATGTTTTTATGTTCTCTTTTATATCTATATGTATATATATATATATATATATATATATATATATATATATATATATATATATGTCTGTATATATATATATATATATATATATATATATATATATATATATATATATATATATATATATATATATATATATATATATATATATATTTTATATATATATATGTATATATATATATATATATATATATGTATATATATATATATAGAATATGTATATATGTATGTGTGTGTGTATGTATATATACATACATATATATATATATATTAATATATATATATATTCTATATATATATATGTCAGAACATAGATATCTATAGAAGATGCATATATATATATATATGTGAAAAGGTGTGGATGTGTGTGTGTGTGTGTGTATATATTATATATATATATATATATATATATATATATATATTTATATATATATATATATATATATATATATATATATATATATATGTATATATTTATATTTATATATATATATATATATATATATATATATACATATATATATATAGGTTTATAGGTTCATAGGTTGGTACTTGGCTCTCGGCCCTAAGGCCTATGCAAGCCTAGCCATAACAATTCCCTGGAAATTTCTTCCCACAATATTTACTTCTCTGGGCCCCTGTCTAGCACTGACATGATCCACGGGGTGAATTTCCTATCTCCCATCCAGTCGACAAGGTTCCTTTTGAAGACGGCCAATGAGGTGCTCTGCTTGACATGTATGTGCAGTCTGTTCCAGAGTATGGGGAGTCTCTGGGTCAGGAACCTATCCCTCCAGCATGTTTTGTTCATTGTGATGATAAGGTTTAGATCCCTGGAGTGTGTGTCTCTGGGATTGGGATTTCTTTAAGTGGCGCATGTCCAACAGCTCAGGGTTTGACATGGCCTTGTATGTTAAGCAGAGATCGCCTCTGAGTAGACGATATGCCACAGAGTATAGCTGGAGTTTTTTTAGACGGTTAGCATATGGCATCTGCTTTAGGCCTGTGATTCTTTTAGTGAGGTATTTCTGTGGCCTTTCCAGCTGTTGCAGATGTCTTGTGAGGTACATACCAAACGGGACATTATACTCTATAATGGGTCTAATGAGGGATGAGTACAGTGGGACAATTACCTCCTTTTTTCTGGATGAAAAGCCCTTAGTGATGAGGTGTGCCACATAGAAGGATTTCCTGACTGTTGTGGCGATGTGGTTATCGAAAGTGAGACCACTGTCCACTTGTGTCCCTAAGTCTCTCATCACACTTTCGATGTTTAGTGTCCTGCCACCTATGTGGTAGTTCATTTTTTTTCCAAAGGGGATAACTATACATTTCTTGGCATTAAGCTTGAGCCCATGGCTCTGGCACCAGGCATCTGTTTCTGTAAGGCCCTTTTGTAGAATATCCACATCATTTGGGGATTCAATAATGGCTCCCAGTTTGCAGTCATCTGCAAACTTTGTTAGCCAGAGTCCCCTAATGTTGGCCTGTACTTCAGAGAAGTAGATGCCAAACAAGAGTGGTCCCAGGACTGAACCTTGCAGTACTCCACTTGTCACTTGTCTGGAGCTAGATTTGGAGTCGGCTACTTTTACAGTCTGGGTTCTGTCAGTAAGCCAGTTGGCAACCCATTGAGTGACGTAGGGATTTATGCCCAGTTTAGTAAGTTTATCTATGATTCCAGAGTGGGGGATGGTGTTGAAGACCTTGACGAGGTCTAGATAGGCTATGTGGACCGCCTTACCCTCGTCCACAGCTCTGGGGACTGATTCGAAGAAGTCAATCAGATTCAGGAGACATGATCAGCCCTTCACAAACCCAAACTGGGTGGGGTCCAGTGTTTGAAGGTTGCCAATGTCTTTGTTTATGAGTTCCATGATAATGCGTTCCATGCCCTTGCAGATCAGGCTTGTCAGACTGATGGGATGGTAGTTCCTGGGATCCAAGGTGGATCATCCCTTGTGGAGCGGGATAAGTGTAGCTGTGCGCCACTCAGTGGGCACGAAACCTGAGATGAGGCTATGATTAAACATGACACTTAGGTGGGGTGCCAGTTCATTTTGTGTGTGTGTATATATATATATATATATATATATATATATATATATATATATATATATATATATACACATATAAATATATGTGTATATATCTATTTAGATATAAATATATATACACACACATACATCTACATCTTTAAATACATCTCCTGTACTGTTGAATGACTGTGCTGGATGATATATTTGTGAAAACATCAGGGTTATGTGTATCTGACATGGCTTAGTGGTAAATCACTTTGGCTATGGTTTGCAGGGTCCTGGCTTCGAGCCTTGCAGAGGCTGTTTATTTTGTTGCTGGGCAGAACAAGGGCTGTTGGATACAGAGTGATTAAGGCACTTTTGAGCAGTTGTAAGCGGGTTTGCATGGGCTTACACGTAGGTAAGCACTGCAAACTTCCGGTGACAGTTTCTTATACTCAGTTAGCTTCTAAATTGCTTAACCTATGTAGGCATTGTTTACCCCCATGCAAACAAGCTTAAACCCACTTACTGCTGCTTAAAAGTGCTTGCTCCCACTTACCCCTGTGCTAATTTCTTTAAAAAAAAAAGAAAAAAGGGTTGATACGAAGGTGGTGAAAAAGGGGCACAATGAGGGAAAGACAGTAGGGAAAATAGTTGGGATGTGCAGAAAGGGTGTAGGGAAGGTCCATAGCTGCCCATTTCTTCTACAGCAACAGTTGTGCATATACACTGAATCTGGAGGTAGATTTGGACACTCCAACCCCTGAAAAAGGGGTGAGGACAACAATAATATGTTGTGATGCCAATTAGACCAGATCACATGTGTGCAGTGGACATGTGTGCAAAATGGGCAGCTATGTACGGGGAGAGATTTGTTTTGGGAACAGATTGCCTTTATTTTTTTTTTTCAGGTGAGAGTGGGATGTTGGGGAGGGATAGTAAGTACATTTGGGGAGGTAGGTTAGGTAGGTTAACAGACAAGACAAACAAGATGCATATAGGGGCAGTATGTGACACATGTTGGGGGTAAACACCTTGATGGGGAGGGGTGTTGGGAAATCGGAAGCCCATGAGCCCCCTAGTGGAAACAGTGGGACTGAGGTCTCCACCCATGGGCAGTCACCACTGCACCTTCACAGCCCCGAAGGTGGCTGTGCTGGGAGCTGAGTCGGAGAGCCAGGCAGACCCTCTATTCATGATACTCGGCCCTCAAGCTGGTGTAGCAGATCTCCAAACTCCCGGTTGAGCTCACCATGCGCCACGACCCAGACCTGGCGATAGGTGACAGGTTCCTCTCCGTGCCCACTCTGGGGGGGGGGGGCGAGCCCCATCCCCTGTGATCGTTCCACTCAAAGGTGGTGCAGGACCAACAGATGAGGAGGTCCTGGGTTGGGCCCCAGACATGCTGGTGCCCGGTGCCACAGCCAGCTGAGGTGGGACAGGTGGGTCCACTGGGACCCGCATTCCCATACTTGCTATGGTGTTTATGTTTTATCAACATATGTGGGTTAGTAATAGTCAACACATTCCAGGATTAGGTTTACCAGCATGCATAGATATTCCCATTAACCCAGACACCAGATATGGAACAGTTGCATAGCAAACAAAACACATGCATATATGGGACCACAGTGGTATTTATGTCCTTGTCTTTATTAGGGGACTTCAACACTTTATTACAATTACACCTCACATCTGGGCTTGCTGCAGTACTCCAGTTCACATATTTATGTTATGTAGTAGTTTATAGAACATAAGACTGTATATAGATTTTTTTCACATGTTCAGTTTGATTTTACTATAGTGAGGATTTGATTGGTGATTCCTCAATCTTATGTACTGCTGTGATGGCTTAGTAGTTAACTACTGTGACTACAGTGTACAGGGTCCTGGGTTCATAGGTTCATAGGTTGGTACTAGGCTATCAGCCTTAGGGCCTATACAAGCCTAGCCATAACAATTCCATGGATATTTCTTCTCACAATATTTACTTCACTGGACCCCTGTCTAGCAGGGTAACTGACGTGATCTCCAGGGTGAATTTCCTATCTCCCATCCAATCATCAAGATTCCTTTTGAAGACGGCCAAGGAGGCGCTCTGCTTGACATGTATGGGCTGTCTACTCCAGAGTATGGGTAGTGTCTGGGTCAGGAGCTTATCCCTCCAGCATGTTTTGTTCATTGTGATGACAAGGTTTAGATCCCTGGAGCATATGGCTCTGAGGGATTGGGATTTCTTTAAGTGGAGCAAGTCCAACAGCTTATGGTTTGACTTGGCCTTGTATGTTAAGCAGAGATCCCCTCTGAGTAGACGATATGCAACAAAGTATAGCTGGGTTTTTTTTAGATGGTCAGCACAGGTCATCTGCTTTAGGCCTGTGATTCTTTTAGTGAGGTATTTCTGCAGCCTTTCCAGCTGTTGCAGATGTCTTTTTGAGGTACATACCAAAAGGGGCATTGTACTCTGTAATGGGTCTAATGAGGGATGAGTACAGTGGGACAATGACCTCCTTTTTTCTGGATGAAAAGCCCTTAGTGATGAGGTGTGCCACATATAAGGATTTTCGTGACTGTTGTGGCAATATGGTTATCGAAGGTGATACCACTGTCCACCTGTGTCCCCAAGTCTCACTTCACACTTTCGGTGTTTAGTGTACTGCCACCTATGTGGTAATTCATGGGTATATAGTTTTTCCTAAAGGGGATACCTACACATTTCTTGGCATTAAGCTTGAGCCCATGGCTGTGGCACCAAACATCTGTTTCTGTAAGGCCCTTTTGTAGAATATCCACATCATTTGGGAATTTAATAATGGCTCCCAGTTTGCAGTCATCTGTGAACTTTGTTAGCCAGAGTCCCTTAGTGTTGGCCTGTACTTCAGAGAAGTAGATGCCAAAGAAGAGCAGTCCCAGGACTGAACCCTGAGGTACTCCACTTGTCACTTGTCTGGAGCTGAATTTGGAGTCAGCTACTTTTACAGTTTGGGTTCTGTCAGTAAGCCAGTTGGCAACCCATCGAGTGACGTAGGGATTTATGCCCAGCTTAGTAAGTTTATCTATGATTCCAGAGTGAGGGATGGTGTCGAAGGCCTTGGCAATGTCCAGATAGGCTGTGTGAACTGCCTTACCCTTGTCCTCAGCTCTGGAGACTGATTTGAAGAAGTCAATCAGGTTCATGAGACAAGATTGGCCATTCATGAACCCAAGCTGGGTGGGGTCCAGTGTTTGAAGGTTGCCAATGTCTTTATTTATAAGTTCAATGATAATGCATTCCATGCCCTTGCAGATAGGTTTGTCAGACTGATGGGACGGTAGTTCCCGGGATCCAAGGTGAATCCCCCTTTGTGGAGTGGGATAACTGTAGCTGTGCACCACTCAGTGGGCACGAAGTTTGAGGGATCTCAGCTTCTTATTGAGGCTAGTAAGGGAGTTTTGTGCATCCTGGGATTTTCTTTTTTTCTGCAACAGTTTCTTCTTTCTGTTGTATAGTTTGTTTATGGCAGGGGACTACCAGATTGGCTTTCTTTTTTTGGAGGAGAGCGTCTTGGTTCTATTTGGGATAGCATGATTCATGCATGAGTGGATGAGCTCATACAATGCCTTAGTGGAGGATTCAGCGGTCAAACTTTCAGTTCCCGTCTGCATGGGTGTCATGAAGTTTGTCACTTCTGACTTGAGTAGCATGAAGTTGGCTTTGGAGAAGTTTTTTTTTACAGAGGTTTCCTTACTGGAGGGTGGGGGTGGGATGTGGATGTCAAGGGTGATTACCTTATGGCCAGACCTGACCAATGAGGGGATGATCACTGGTGTGGAGCATCTATCACCCATGTTGATAATGACAAGGTCTAGGATATTGGAGCGCCTGGTGAGACAATGGATTAGTTGATCCAGGGTGTTAGAATTTTTGAATTCCAAGAACCATTAGCAAAAGGTGTTGGTACCTGAGTAGTTTTCCCAGTTAATGGCAGGGTAGTTGAAATCACCCTGTATTAGGGTGTTTGGTTGTATCTTAATATTTTCCAGTATGTTTAGAAAGGTGTAGTGAGAATCTTGGAGCATAGTGGGGGATCTGTAGCAAGCTACAATTTGGATTGCAGTCTTACCTAGTGGTAGTTGCACCTGGAGAATTTCAGATGCATTGTGTTGGGCAACTATCCTGGAGGTGTGAATATCCTTGGTGAATATGGACACTCCCCCACCTTTAGTGTTTCAGTCTTGGTTTGGTGGCTGAAAAGTGTGGTAAGAGTTGTAGCCTGGTATTGCAGGGCTGCTCTCTGGAGCCTTGAACCAGGTCTCAGTTACTGCACAGATCTCAAGACCTGCAAAGGCTGTTTATTTTGTTTCTGGCCAGAACAGCGGCTGTTGCATACAGAGTGATTAAGGCACTTTTAAGCACTTGTAAATGGGTTTGCGTGAGTTTGCGCAAGGGTAAGCAATGCTAACCTCCAGTTAAATATACTTACAGAGAGTTAGCTTCAATATTGCTCAACCTGTGTGCGCATTGCTTACCCCTGTGCAAATGGGCTTAAACCCACTTACCAGTGTTTACATATGCTTACTCCTGCTTACTACTGCTTAATAGTGCTTACACTTGCTTACTAGTGCTTACTCCCACTTACACTGCACTAATTTAGACAGTAATGTCTAATGATTCTTGGGAAGGTGGGGGATTTGGAAGCTGTATGGAGTTATCATTCATTACACATTTTACCTTCCATTTGTATCCCTGATTCCTGTGTACATATACTGTATAGGGCACATGTGATTATCTGTGGACTTTCAGCATTATAACACTGACATCTCACATCTGCATTTAATGCAGTACTCCAGTTCACAAATATATGTTATTTAGTAGGTTATACAACTAAAAATACTGGTCATAAAGTGATTTGACATGGAAAATGGAATGTGCTTCAGTGGGACTTGAACCGGGAATGATTGCTCGTAAGGTGAATGCTCTGCCCACTACGCTATTGCTATACTGCTTCATTTGCATATATCTTGCTTTTTATCCTCTTCTGCCATTTAAACTGCATTAACCGTAGCGATGGGCAAACCTGTGCACCTATGGTTAAATTTCATTTGTTTCATAAAAAAAAATCTTTATATTTGTAGTTTTAACTATTGCTCTTGTACACGTGGGGGATATTGCTGGGTGTATGCATACACCTATGAGCGGTCTTGCTCATTCTTTTGGAACTTGTCTTCTGTTCTTCATTGCAGGGGCATGTATATTCTGAGAGCTCTACTCTCAGACACACCCCATGCACTCTTACATGCTCCGTGTAAGATTAAGAGCTCAGGCAGCACGCCTTCATTAATACGCATAGCGCACTGCCATCCTGCTCCTAAACGGCTGCTTCCATGCAGGACTAAGCTAGTCCTGCATGGAAGGATAGTAAATCTTGAGGAATGTTTTTTGGATTTGGAGGGGGGGGTGTAGAACTGTTAAAGAAATTTTTGAGTTATATAAATGGGATCAATTCTTTTTTTAGATTTATTTGTGACTATAGCTCAAAGAACATTATTTTTTTGGATGTCACTTTTTTAAAAGAAGAAGGGAAATTAATTACACAAAAATATATATTAAAAAATCAGTTCAGAACAGTACATATTTACATTATAAAAATATGTACCACAGGAAAACTAAAGAACACATTGTCAAAGGACAGCTGATGCAAATCAACAGTTTAGGTAAGAGTGACCAAGATTTCTTTTATGAAAGTTCAGTTTTATGTAATAAGTTTGTGAGCAGAGGTTATCCAAATCAGTTAGTGAATACTGCGCTCAATGAAGTAAGTAATCTAAGGAATCAAGGTATAAGTTCTGTAATGAGATCTAAGAAAGAAGATTTCAGAATTTCTATGCAAATAAGCAACGGTGTAGATGCTAGGGCAATTAAAGATATTGTAACTAACAATTGGAAAATTTTTAACTGTTGCCCAGAAATAAAGGAAATAGTAAGTGACAATCTGGTGTTCACCCAAAAAAGAGGGAAAAGTTTTAAAAACTTTTCTCAAGCCAAACTAAACATCCCACGAATAAAGAGCAATAAATTGGGCATGTTTAAGTGTTATAATTGTTATTTATGTGATTATTTATATATTGACCCAAATGAAATAAGTATCAATAATTTAATATTAGAGTCAAAGGCCATTATACATGTAAATCAAAACTTGTTTATTTAGTGAAATGTATATCCTGTCCCTCTTTTCATATAGGTCGCACTATACAATATAAGTGCATTTATGAACACAAATATGCTGCACAAGCAGGTGATGAAAGAAATACATTAGCCAAACACTACAAATCCAAGTAAGTGTAAGATGGAGTTAAATTTTTTGCTTCTTGGTGAAATAAGACATTATGATAAAATCTTTGATGCAGAAGATGAGTTATGATGGTGTGAATACATGTGGCAGGTGAGACTGAATGCCTGCTATCCACCAGGTTTGAACAATCGTGAGGACTTTGCAGCCTTTATGAAAAGGAAAGGGTTTTAGCCCTGAAGTTAATTAAGTCACGTGATTGTTTTTTTCTTTTTTTTGTATTTAAGGAAGTGTTTTTATGGAAGAATTGTCAGTCTGAAAAAGTCTATTTTGATGAAAGTGCTTACTGGTTATATTTATGGGACAATAAATGGTTTGTTTTTTCTTGGCTGCCTTTTATTTTTGTTGATCTTCCTAATAGAAGCTTCATGGAAAGACAAAAAAAGTGATGGACAGGACAGGAAAGGAGAGCCTGGGTTATCTAGCTATTAATGGAAGTGGAGAAACCATGCAGTCAACTTTAGGCCTACAATGTCCGAGTAAATCATATCTGTCGGGTGAGACAGAAGGTCTGGAATTGGATCCAGAATCCAAGGAGGATGAACCAGATGAGGCTAAAGGAAGGGGAACCAAATCTGACAAGGCCAATAAGGGGCAATGGTGATGACAGAACTCTTCAATCGAGATGCTTTCTGAAAAAAACTTGGGGATTAGAGGAGTTGGAGGGTAGGCATAGAGGAGACCAGGGGGCCAATCATGGAAGAGGGCATCTCTCAGTGATTTCCCCTGGTGGGGGGGATCAGGGCAAAGAACCAGCTGCACTTTTTGTTGAGAGCAGATGCAAAGATGTTGCAGCATGGCTGGCCCCATTAGTGGAATACCTACTCTGCAATTTTCTTGTTGAGAGACCACTCATGAGGCACCAGGATGGACCCGTTCAACCTGTCTGCTATCACTTTGGATTTCCCTGGAATGTGCGTTGCTATCAGAAATCGATTGGATGAGCTCACTTATTGCTACACTCTCACAGCTTCTCAACATAAGGAGAAAGATCTTGTTCCTCCTTGTTTGTTGATGTACAAGACTACTGACATATTGTCCGTCTGAATTGCAATATTCCCTGAAGGGTGAGAGTCTTGGAAGCCTGCAATTCTAGGAGAACTGCTCTCATTCCCAGGGCATTGATATGCATGTTGGCCTCTTCTGGGGACCAGGTGCCTTGGACTGTCTTTCCCAAGAAGTGCAACCCCAACTCAAACTGAGATGCATCCATGGTCACTATGGCCTTGGGCTGAGGAAGCAGAACACCTGTTCTAAGCAAATCCACCACCTAAGGTACCTTTTGCATGCCTAAATTATTTTGATCTGGAGGAAAAGGCTGGTGTAGGATGGACTACTGAGTTACCAGGGTCCACTGAAAAATTCTCATATGGCATCTTGCCAATGGAATCAAAGTTATGGCAGTAGCAATTGAACCTAAAACCTGTAGAATCAGTTGGGATGACAGTGAGGAATTTTGAATTATCTTTTTGACTTGCAATTGAGTTGGTTGTACCCTTGACAAGGGAAGGGAGGCTGTTACTGATACAATATTGAACAAGGCTCCTATGAGTTCTAGCACTTGAGCAGGTTTTTGCAGAGATTTGTTGAGATTAATGGTAATGCCTTTGTAAGAGCACAACTGGAGTATAAAATCTCTTGCTTTGATAAATAGATGTATGTTCAGAGTGGTTATGAGCCAACCATCCAGATAAGGAAACACTCAGAATCTATGTAGTCTCAAGTGAGCTACTACTACTGCCATGCATTTGGTAAATACCCTGGGGTCTGTGGTGAGGCCAAAGGGCAGTGCTCTGAATTGGTAATGACTGGTTCCCAGCCAGAAGCATATGTATCTCCTGGATTACCTGTTCATTTTTATGTGATAGTATGCATTCTGAAGATCTGTCAAGTACATTCAGTCATCCTTGAGCAGAAAAGGCAAAATGGACTGAACCATAACCATCTGGAACTTTGTATCCTGAACCAATTTGTTCCAATTGCTGAGATCCAAAATTGGTCTCCAGTTCCTGTTCTCTTGGGCAATAAAAAGAAGTGTGAGTAAGTTCTGGATTCTTTCTGGTCTGGGGAGATCTCTTGGATGACTCTTTTTTGTAGTAGCTTTTTTATTTCTAGAGCTGCTGCTTTCCTTTGACTGGGTGGGACATTGGAAATTGTGTTTATTGATAAAGGAGAGAGTAGGGAAAGGGTATTATATAACTTCTAGAAATAATCCTCTGCACCCATGTGTCTTTTGTAATGTCTAGCCAGGCTCTCTGGTGCAGGGATAGATGACCCTTGACTCCCTCCAGATGTTGACAATTTGGCCTCCTTTCAGAAGCACTGGAAGGGTCTGTCAGATGGAATCTCTGAACCCCTGGCTCTGTGAGCCTCCTCTGCATTGTGGCAGCATCTTCCATTGGACCCCATTCTCCCCTGGGGGAACTATCTCCACATGGATCATGGAGAGGACCCTGGGACTTTCTGAACTGCATTGTTTGACCAGCTCATTGATTCCTAGAGAAGGTTCTTTGAGGAGTCAAAAAATGTATGCCCACTGTAAACAGGGTCTTACCATCTTGTTCACACCTGGAGAGTGTGTCTTTAACTTTAGGGCCATACAAAGAACATATGTCAAAGGGTGAATTGATGAAGGAGGACTTCAAGGGATCCACAAACTCACACATATGCATCCAGGCATGTCTCCTAATGGTAATGCCTGAACCCGCCACCCTTGAGATATCTTCAGCTGCATGTGAAATGAACCCCATGGATGAATTAGCAATGGACTGTAAGGTAGGCAACTGTGAGGTGACAGAAGTCTGTGCCTCAGCAGTTATTGCTCTTGTGAGGGATTTGGAGAGTTCTGTAATTAAATCCCTCTGATGTCTGATGAAGCATGCCAAATAGTTCAGTAATTTAAGAACAAAAGTTGCTGAAGCATTAACAAGCTTCCCAAATCTGTCCAATGCCCTAAACTCCCTGTTATGGGGGTGAACAGATGAACTCTGCTGCATGAGTTCTTTCTTTGTGGCCACCGTTATGACCATGACATCTACTGGTATTCCCTTGCTCAAGAACTGTCTTCCCTTCAATGGTGCCTAGATCCTATTTGGTCTCTTAGGAATTGGCTCAACAGAACTTGAGTGCCTTCCACACATACCAAGAGATCAAATTAATGAGCTCATCAGTGGGTGGAGTCACCCAGGAAGTATATGGGCCAGATCCAAATGCTTCTAGGAATACCAACTCCTCTTGGGACGGGTTATCAGTAGACCAACCACCCCTTTGTTTAAGGATCTCCAAAATGTCTCCAAAGGAGATGTCATCAGGTGGTGATCTTTGGGACCCTTCCCCTTCATTGAAATTGGTATCTTCTGTGACCGACTCCTGACGGGAGTCTAAGTGCCTCCTCTTGCACTTTCTTTTCCTAGGGAATTCTTCAGTGGGATGCTCTGCAGATATATCAGAAGATTTAAGTATACCCTGTTGGGTAGCCTGCAGACTTTGGTCTGTCTGTCTCTGTGGAGTAGAGTGTTGAGGTTCAAGAAACAAAGACATATGGGATCCAGAAGGAAGATCCAAGGGGGGGAGGAATCATCTGTCCTCTAGAAGAGAACACTCTCTCTACCACCTCAAAGGCAAAATGCCATGGGGAGAAGAATGCCTATGGAACTAAGAAGACATGCTTCTGGACCATCAGCTCCCTCTGACCTGTAGGCAGTCCACATGAGGCAGACGTTGGAGCTGAGCTATCTAATGTTGAGAGCTCAAGGGGCAAAGATGGCTCCAAAAGCTTTGGAGTCGACTCTAACACCTCAAATCTGACAACAACGCTTTGGCACCAAGTGTCATCTAGCTCTGACTCGCTTGCAGCCAGTTCACTCAGAGATGGTATTGGAGCCAAAGATATGACAGTCTACATATCTGATACAGACAGTTACAGAAAACTTGGATTCAAGGGCTCTGAAGCCAATGAATAGATTTGAAAAGAAGCCAGGATAGGTGGAGTAATACTGATAAAGGTCTCCAAACCCAAAGGGGTAGGAGCCGGGAGAACTCACATCTGAATCCATGCAGAGAGAAACTTCCTCACCATTCCATCCACATCTGCTTCTGTAAGACTTCTGGAAGAACGGGAGGAAGAGGCCACTGAAGGGAACCTAGAGTGACGGCATCTCTAAAAATGGGGATGGTAGCCATGAGGGAACAAGGTCCATAGAAGGTGCATACTGGGTCTGTGGGAGCTGTTTCAGCTCTGAATGAAACAGATCCAATGAGGCAGACCTTGTATCTGAAACAGTGGGATCCAAGGATTTAGTCTTTGGATCTGATCATTTTGAGATTTTCCAGTCTGGCTCTGTGGTCGGATCAGGTGAGGAAATGGGGGATCCAGATAATTCCAGTTGGCGCTCTCAAGATTCTTTGACTGCCTTGGAGGATTGAGCTCCAGCCAGTGATTCCAAAAAGGATGTCACACAATGCCCTTTCAAAATCAATTTGTTCTTAAAATCAGTCAACACTCTGGGGTTAAAGGCTTTGCAGATGTCACAGGATACCTTTAAGTGCACAGGGTCCAAACAATACACACAGAAGTTGTGGACATCAGACAGAGGGATCTTAAAGGTTCATAGATTAGTACTAGGCTAACTGTCTCTGTGGGCCATTTTTAAGCCTTGAAAATTACCCCATGTGAGAATCAAACCTTGCACCTTTGTTAACAATTATGGCAACCTCCCACCTAAAAGTGTGGCCCATTCCCATGCCAGGAGCTGAACTCTGGCCTCCTGGGTGAAAACTAGGTCAGCGGCCATGTCCATATGCAAAGGCGGTAAATGATATCGGGGGTATGGAGGGAGACTAGAGCATTAAGGGTAAGGGAGGAGCTCGAGAGTTTGCAGTAGCCACGAGCTATAAACAGTCAGATTTGAGGATTGGATCTGAACCCACATGTTGAGGAACGAATGAAAACTAACAGCATCAGAGTCATTGATTAAGTCTTTGGAATAAAGAAAGATAAAAGCGATAAAGTTGGTGGTCGTGACCCTTTTCGTGTGTGTATCTTGGTTGTTGTGTTTTATCGCACAGCTCATTCCACTTTGTTTTTTATTTAGATGTACTAAAAGGCACTGGCTTTAGTCATACCTGAAAATGGCTTCAGGACCAGTTCACCTACCTGCTTAAAAATTATACATGCATGAGTGTTTATTTTTTCACATTTGCTGTGAACATTTCAAGTGATTTCATCAACAGGTAATACACAACAACCACTACATTTAGTAAATGAATTGTCTAATGTGATTGCTGTAGTTTTTCAGCAGTTCATTAAGTGAGGTATACAACATGATTGGTGTTACTCAACTCACACTTTGTTTTAATTGATTTAATTTAAAAGCATTACTATATTTATGCCAAAACTGCATAATTTTTGTAGGTTAATATGTATACAAATACTGAAATTTTATTCTAGACCAATAAGACTGCTTTGATTAAAAATGACCATTTTTGTAACTTTCTTTCTTTGTGTGTGTATATACACAAATATTTATAGAGAGAGACAAAGCCAGAGAGTGTGCTGTACTTTAATGTTGTAAAGCAGTGCAAAGAACATGATTGCCAGTGAAGTTTGCATTTAAAACTGTATGAATTAAACAGTGCTTGCTGTACTTTGCAGAGTTAAAACAGATTTCTCCTTTCAGTGAAAATGGCACAGATTCATATTTTTAATGAAACAGTTAAACCTCATGCATTTTCTTATTTACTCATTCCTCGGGATTCAGCAAGCTCTGCATGGCGTGCAGGAATCGTGCAGGAGCTGCTGGAGGCAATATGGCCGCCGAGAGATCCAGGAACAAGCTCCCGGGACGTGCACGAGCGCTCCTGCACTATTCCCTGCATGGACACAGCTCCTGTATGCAAATTACCCCAATTTCAGGTGAAAACCATGCAAATGAGGTGACTTTCTGATCCAGGAAGCTGGCAGCCGTCCATGCAGGAATAGTGTAACCTGAAGAAATGTACTCAGTAACCGAGTACATTTCTGCAAACTACAAAGCGGAGCCATGACGGCTCCAAATAAAGGGTGTATATAATGTGTAAATCATGCCAATGGCCAAATATATGGCCATTGGCATGGAAAACAGTTGCAAAAAAAGAAAAAATAACTTTTTTGTTTGATTTCGGATGTTTAAGCTTAGGGCAGCGGCAAGCAAATGGGATCGGCCAGAAAATAAAAGAAAAACCCTGAAAAAAGCTTTTCCTGCAAAATCACAATTTTGCCATTATAGTCAATGGCAGGCAGAAGACAACAAGGCCAGTGAATAGTGGTTGCTAAGGGGGAAGGCTCAGTGTGGGACTTGTAACTAGGCATTAGCAAGCAATCCTATGCAAATGAGGGGAATGATACTGAATCACAGATTTTCCCTCATAGCTAGCCTGCACCCAACTGTGTAGGTGCAGGAAGACCATGGTGCAAGCCTAAGAGCTAGCTGACATCATAGAGGGGAGGGTCAGGCATTCTGTAAGCTTACTGGAGTCCTGTGGCTCAGGTTTGCCCTAAGCTTAGCAGAGCTAAGGAAGGGGGTGTGTCTGATGCTGCCAAGCACACTTTACACTGCCTAAATGGGTGTGCATGCTGCACACCAGGTTTTAAACCAAATAAAAAGTAAACCAGGAAATAGCAGCTCCGTGCACATCTGAGCACTGTGTTTGCATGATGTGCCTCTGGGCTTAAACAACAAAGCAATGGGAAGGGAAATCTGCAGTAGGAAGGTAATCAAGGAGAACTAGCATAGCTGGCAGGTGAAATGTATCAGAATCAGCCAGTTACACAGGCAGCAGCCCAGCCCAGCCCAGTACACTAGTATAAACGATGTAAACACCTTTCACTCTGTTTTTCCCCACAATCTCTACAC